>NW_024610013.1:147500-150000 GCF_016920785.2 Ixodes scapularis
AAGGTAACTTCGAGGCCATTAACAGTGAACTTTCTTTTTTTCTTGATGATTACTTGCCGCTCTTTTCGGAACGCTCAATTCAGGAAAATTGGGTTTATTTAAAACGCAGGTTGTGCATCTTACTAATACATATATACCTTTGCGCAATATTTCCGTTAACCCGCAATCACCATGGTTTAACACCACATTAAAAAGGCTTTCTAACAAGAAAAAACAAAAATTTCGAGCAGCTAAATTTTCAAATGTTGATTCTAAATGGTCTGCATACCATATTGCAGCCAATAATTATAAAAGTGCTATTGAAAATGCGAAGGCTACTTATTTTAATGTAACTCTACCATCACTTTTAACAAGCAACCCAAAGCAGTTTTGGAATGTAATTAATCGAAATGAAAAATCGTCAATATCATTGTTTAGTTCCTCTGGAAATGCTGTGCCTTTTAGTGAGTGTGCCCTTGTTTTGAACTCCGCCTTTGTGGCTTCATTTTCAGACGTTAACGTGTCATCTTTACCTCCATTTCAACATACTAGATTTGTTCCTATGTACCCGGTCGCTATTGATGCTTGTGGAATTGTTAATGTAATCGATAATTTAAAAATATCGTGTTCCGCGGGAGTAGATGATATTAATTCAAAATTCCTAAAAAGTACCAAAGAATATTCTTCAATAATACTTTCTAAACTATTTAATCAGTCTCTTAATTGTGGGTATTTGCCGGACGACTGGAAGGTGGGAAAGGTGGTGCCGATACACAAAACGGGTGATCAACATTCTCCTTCTAATTACCGTCCCATATCGCTAACAAGCATCCCATGCAAAATTCTTGAGCACGTCATTTTTTCACATTTAGTAAACTTTTTGGAGTCTAATAACTTCTTTTCTCCCGCCCAACACGGTTTTCGTAAGTCATTTTCGTGTGAAACCCAGCTACTAACCTTCACTAACGACCTTCACCTTATTCTTGATCGAAGTTCCCAAGCTGACTGCATATTCCTCGATTTCGCTAAAGCATTTGATAAGGTATCACATAGTCTACTACTTCATAAGCTAAGCAAACTCAGCATTGATTCCGCTACACTATCTTGGATTCACGCCTTCCTAACTAACCGGTCTCAGTTTGTATTTGCGAATGACACGTCTTCTCCTTCAGCTTCTGTGACGTCCGGAGTGCCGCAGGGGTCTGTACTGGGTCCTCTTCTTTTCCTTATATATGTCAATGACTTACCCTCCTGTGTTTCATCTTCGATTAGCTTGTTTGCTGACGACTGTGTTATATATCGTGAAGTGACTAACAAATCCGATGTTTCTTCTCTTCAGTGTGACCTTGACCGTGTATCTGAATGGTGTGACTTATGGCATATGCAGCTTAACACTAACAAATGTAAGGTAATAAGGGTTTCTCGGCTTCAGAGTGATGTCTCTTGTTATTACCTAAACCACACTCCTTTACAACAAGTAACAACCTACAAATATTTGGGGGTTCATATTTCATCCAATCTGTCCTGGGAAACTCATATTCAATACGTAACAAGTAACGCCAATCGTATGCTGGGTTTCATAAAACGAAATTTTTCAGCAGCTCCCTTATCACTTAAACTACTTCTTTACAAAACACTTGTTCGCACCAAACTAGAATATGCCTCTTCAATTTGGGACCCCGGTACTGACGTATTAACATCTGCAGTTGAAGCAATTCAAAATAGATCCGCCCGATTCATACTTACTAATTATCACCGCACTGCCAGCGTAACATCCATGAAATCAAGTTTGAACCTGCCTAATCTTGCATCGCGTAGAGAAGTTTTTCGTTTGTGCCTGTTTCACAAAATCTACTACCACAATCATACTTTGCGTGACAAGTTATTAGCACCTCCTTTTTACATATCACAGCGTCTTGATCACCGACACAAGATGGGCGTACCTTCATGTAACACTACTACTTTTCACAATTCATTCATACCCCGAACTACAGTGTTGTGGAACCACCTTCCAGCGTCTGTGGTATCAATATCTGACAGCGTTGCTTTCAAAAATTGCCTTAACAATGTTCACATTTCAGCGTTTCACTAATATGTACATATTGTTTTACATTCATAGGTTGTTATTCATTGTATGTTGTTGAATTCTATTGATGTAACCCGCTCCCCTCTGTAATGCCTTCGGGCCTTGAGGGAACTTTTAAATAAATAAATAAATAAATAGACGGACAGACAGACGGACGGATAGACGGATAGACCTACAGACAGACGGACGGATAGACGGACAGACGGACGGACAGACGGACGGATAGACGGACAGACGGGTGGACAGACGGACGGATAGACGGACGGACAGACAGACGGATAGACGGACGGACAGACGGACGGATAGACGGACGGACAGACGGACGGATAGACGGACAGACAGACGGACGGATAGACGGACGGACAGACGTATGGATATACGGACGGACGGACGGATAGACGGACGGACGGACGGACAGACGGACGGATAGACGGA
>NW_024610013.1:372500-387500 GCF_016920785.2 Ixodes scapularis
AGACGGACAGACAGACGGACGGATAGACGGACGGACAGACGGACGGTTAGACGAATAGACGGACGGACAGACGGACGGATAGACGGACAGACGGACGGACAGACGGACGGATAGACGGACAGACGGACGGACAGACGGACGGATAGACGGACAGACGGACAGACAGATGGACGGATAGACGGACAGACGGACGGACAGACGGACGGACGGACGGATATGAACTAACCCTAGGAGGTTTGTGAAAAATAAGAGAAAAGCTTTGCAGGTTGGAAAAACCTGTGAAAGGTGTTATGACTCAACACTCAGAAGCGTACACTATGTAAATCCTATGAGCTAGTAACCATGAGTATGCAGTGAAAAATGAACATTCTATGGGGTGGTATATATAATTTGTACTGATAGCTTTGAAATTGGTATCAAATGAACATTGTTTCACTATACTCTCCTATTCATGCTCCTGTACACATTAAATAGTATCAGTTTGTAGATATTGACTGGGAAAATAACTGTCTTCTTCAGTTGCCTCATTATAAACTGTGCACACATAGTCTGTTATAGGGCTGACTTCAGCACTTCCCATAAAGCATCCGTCGGTGTGGGAAATGTATTACAAAATATAATGACAGTATAAAAAGGGAGCTTCAGAGAGTGCGAAGAAGTGCACAAATTTGAAGAAGCATCCCTCGTGTCATTAGTTAGAAGTTTGAAAAGTGCATTGTTATGAACTCCGGAAATCAAATTCAAAATCTATTAGTTTAAGAGAGCCCGTGTGTGCCTATGCTTGTAGCTCTACGAGAGTGCAGGAGTTGATGGGGAGGAGACCAAAGCAGTAACAAGCAGTTGAGCTGCAGCGTGCGATTGCAGGAGTGTTGGACATTGCACTGCACTCCCGTTTGACCAATAGCTTCGGCAGGGATTTTTTCGAGCACACTCTTTCCAACGAGCTAATTATAAGTGCCTCAAATGACACATTTCGAGCTTTGTAACAATAATGCGGGAAGTAAGAAAATTTTTTTTCATTACTTATTTTGTCGCTCATGCTGCAATTTACACGTACTGCTATGGAAGCAACAGGTATAAGGGGATGTCCATCAATCATTCTTTACATTTCTATCATCCAAATTTCGAAACTCTATGTGGGATATCTGCAAGCACTACCCAAATTGATCTGTGCAAGAGTGATATATGTATTGCTGGAATGTCATTGTCATGTTGATAACACACTTTCAGCATTGTCACATGTGTCACACTCCTTTATGGGTTATTTTGGGTAGAACTTATGATAATCTTACATCCAGTTAGATCATACAAAAAAAGCTTAAAATAAAATTAATCAATATCTCAAAGCTGTTGGCTTCTTGCTAACTGTGCAGCACGGTTGAGCCCCTAACTGTTGCAGTTTCCAAAATTACAATTGTTGTTTAAGTAGCAAAACAATAAATATTATTTCAAGCAAAATTTTGATCTAGTTAGACAACTGTCTGACATAATTTTCTTATAATTATCTGCAAAACCTGATAAACAAAAGGTGAAAGCAATAGCCACGATCATAACAAAGCATCTTGCATTAGAAATGGACAGCCAGAAGATACCTATTCGGACACTTACACTTAGCCGAAGAAATGGTTGACAATAAAGTCTCGGGCCTCGTTGCTCTCAGCACGGTTGGCTGCTACGGGCTCAAAGGGAACCTCAGCGGGGATGGCGGCCACGGGTGTCCTGCAGGGGTACCTCTTGGCCAGGCTGTGGAGGGCACAGCACGCGACAATGATGTCGCAGCACCGTTCTGGAGCCATTCGGAGCTCAGCGTGAAGGCAATGGAACCTCCGCTTGAGTTGGCCGATTGTCCTGTACATGCGCATGGATCAAAACCACATGTTATTCCTTCCCAGAAACCCAATAGCAAAATCGGACAACAGCGTGGAACGCAAATACTCAAGAGGATGACACGCAACAAGGACAAATTTACCGCTGAATTCGAATCGCAAATTGGCTGCCGTGCCCGATATCACACCTCCTAATTTTTCCAGCCCATTGCTCCAGGATATCGAAAGCTGGGCATTATGCATACCATTTTATTTTCCTTCCGAATTATTTTTACACTGCGTTCACATCCGGGGTCACCTGAGGTTAGCCTGTGCAATGTATTTTATAGAAAGCAACAAGCAAAGTGCAGCTTTATTCAAGCGCTATCCTCAAAGGGTTTCGTGGATATGCTTCCAAACAAACACCTGCATATGCACAGGCCAATATGTTAGAAGTTTTTGCTACCTGATTGCTGCCAACGCTGTAAGAATTAACTTGTAACCAAGCTTTATACTGCAACAAATACAGTACTATCAAAATTTCATTCTACATGTTACTTGTGAGACAGAGTGAAAAGAGAAAGAGAGCCAGACTCTTGTCTTGTTGAGCCTTTCCCCTTCCACTCTCCAGGAATAGATGTTCGTGGTAGTGCAACCCATCTACTTTTGTCATTGATCAATAAGAATCCGTCTTGTAAGTCTGGGAGATGTAAGACGTAAAGCACTTGATATAACGCCTTATCCAAGTACTCCTACCCTTTGATTGTGCCGCTAGTGTTCCTATTAGTTAGTGGTCCACGCACCGCCATTTCTGACTCAAGTGGAAGCTCCTGGACGCATGCAGCAAAAGTTTTGGTAGAGGGTCTTATGGCGCTTTCACAACGGAATCCCAAGCAAGATTTGCCTGAACATTTGAAATTGCTGCGACTCATCATCAGTCGTGAATGACGTGTAAGATGGTGTCTAGAGACTATTTGTGGAAACTTGTTATTGCATGCTCAACTTCAACATTGTCCAAAATGATGCCTTGGCACTACTCTTAAATCCATCGATGAGAGCAGAATAGGTCATGCTAGGCATGTACTCTTGGCCAATCGGTCAAGACGGTCAGCAACACACAATTGCTTGCGACTTACACCGATGTGCCGCTATTTTTGGATCACACGCATCTTAGCACGCACGAGCTTAGCTGTACTTGTGCACTCAATATGAGTACATACATATCTAGCACGTTCAGTTAGTTTCCATTAAACAGCCCGAAACTGACATTTCAAAAAGTAGACATATGAAAGTGCCAAGGCACAGTGTTACTTCCACTGGTGTGTCTAGGAAAAAAATTCCATTGTCATTAATGCTTCTTTTTGTCCAATTAACAAAATATCAACTTCTGTCCGGGTCTTGCGTAGCACTGGCGCCTGAGGTGAGTTTAGTGCTTTTCTCCATTATTGCCAGTCCTGGGGACCTAAGACATAACTGAGTTTCTGCATTTTCAGTCTCAAGCGATAAAACCCAATAAAGTGTGGTGAGGTAAGTTTCGAAAGTTTGATTTTAAACCTAAATGGTCAGTACTTTAGTATAGAAGCATGTGACCGAGTAGTCAACTATCTTATCTCCGTGCTTTCAAACTATTCTGTTGGAAGCACACTTTAGGAAGTATTTGGGTTTGTCATCGATGCAATTTGCGTTCCTTTGTCCATCAAGTTTGCTGTGGTCGTCTAGAGGGCGGATTTGGAGCGTTTTCATTGTTTGTCAAGCCATTTGGTCTTACTTTTGTTCTGGGAGGAATGGAATGTCATTCTGTTCCTATTGTAGGGAGCATAAGAAAAAAACCAAAGCTGTTTAAACAGCCTCTCTCAAGGTGCTATCTGGTTAGAGGAAAGCAGCTTTAATAGTCCTCCACATGTGAAGAACAAAGAAGCGTGCCAAGAATTACGTTTGCAAATTTTGCGATTAAGAATTTGTCGTCACAGCACATGTATAACCAAGGTTACGTTTGCCATGTCCGCAAGTGTTACCGCTTGACGAATAACTCAGATATGAACCTAATCTACTGCATTCTCGACAAACCTGCTTGAAAAAAAACGTAACTGGTCAATAGATATCGACCGGAAAAAGGCAGTAAGCTTTCGACTAAAAATATTCATCGATAAAAACTGAAAATTTCATACTCACAATAACAACCGAAAAAAGTATGCCGATTCCAGAAAAATAAAAACTGAAACCGCAGAACCCTAGGCAGCTATTATAAGTTGTATTGATTCGTAATCTCAGGATACTACTTTCATCTTGCTTACATAAAACCACGGTATCTTATGCTTCGTTAGATTAATATAAAAATTTGTATGAATATTTTTATGCCATAAAGAATAGCAATGGACGTAAGGAGCATGCACGTGTTGCACATATTACGTCAAGACAGCTAGTCGTCTCGAAATGTCTTGCATGAATATCTCTGTGCCCTTCAAAATATATGGCCTAGATTTACCGTTCAACAATGCTTCTTGTCGTCGTGTGTGCCTATTGTATGCGACCTCGGCTGCTGATGACGGCGACAGGAATGGCGTCATCGGCCATGGTTGACAGGAGTAGCCGCTGTCACCAAGCAGCAGGCCGTCGTACTCTCCACTGGCCAGCTTGACTGCCAAGGTGCTCTCCGTGAAGATCCGAGAGTCGTGGGTGCTTCCAGGCCACCTTGCAACCACGTTGCGAATCCGAGAAGAGGTGTCAACGACCACCTGTACGTTGATGGAATGGTATCCATGGCGGTTGACGTACGCCTCCTCGTGCACATGGGGTGCCTGGATCCGGACATGGGTACCGTCAACAGCACCCACGACCAAAGGAAAGCCGGCCATGTCGTAGAACTTGTGCTGCAAGGCTGCCCCCTCCGCAGCGTCAGGCCATCTGCGTCGTTGATCCCCTCAGCAATTAAACCACATATAGTAAACTTACAGCTACAATGCTTATGAATACCTTTTTAATGAGGAATGCTAAGGACTTTGGCTGTGCCCTTCAAGTATGTGGTAGCAGTAAAGTGCCTCAGTAGCACCTATTCAATAGTGAAGTTTGCATGTTTTCATAGGATCCCTTTTTATTTTTGTTCAGTTACCAAGACCTATAAAGTGACTGTGATTCGGTGCAAGTCCTTACCAAAAGTGCAAACGGGTCGCTTTCTGAGGTTTCTCAGAAAAATAGCGTGCCCGGGCCCTTTCCAATCGGGCAAGTAGGACGCTTACGGCCGTAATCATTTTTTTTTTCTATTGAAAAGGGGGAGGGGGAGGGAGGGCTAGTTACTAGTAGGTAGAATATTACTGCCATAAAAAGGCAACCTACAAAACATCCCTATCACCAGCAATTCAGATATATTTTTAGTGTATTTACTTTACTTCAATACGGCTGGCAAACTACAATTAAAAGGAAAAAAAAAGGACCCTTACCGTATGAAGTCTTGTGCTCGACGAGCCAGCGCTACGGTGACTTGCCTCACAGCCCGTGAAGCACTTGACACATGCACGCGGATGTAGTCGCCTGCAGTGATCAGAAAGTTCCCAGTTGCGTAGAACTGCAAGGCGATGATCACTTGCTGCTCCGCAGAGAGGGCGCGGCTACGACGTGTACGGCGCTCCAAGTCCGGACGCAGTGTGTCGGCGAGAAACATTATGCCCGCTCTTCCAAATCGGAACCGTTGCTGCAGCCCATCCTCGTCGAAATCCTCAAAGGGGTTCAGGCGGTCCCGCAGCACACGCTGTCGCCTCATCATTGCCGCTGCGTACTGCGCGTCCGTGCGGTCTCTTCTGTGTCGGCGATTCCTTGCGTTGGACATTCTGCCCGGTATCAAAGTCGGAAATCGGTCCGCAAATCTTATCAGTCAGTCCGTGGCCGGTCGGAGGGTTTGTCGGTGGGTCGGTCGGTCGAAGGGCAGAATACAGACAGGAAAACTCAGATGATAACCGAAAACGAGAAACGCGCGTTGCGTGCAAGGCCAAGATTCCGAGACATTCGGGCTAGTTTCAAAACTTCCCACCACGCGGCGCTCAAAGACCAACCTGCAGAATATTTTTCAACCAGAAAAAAGTTCCCCTCGCCACACTTCCCATTTCCTCCTCTCCCACAGTTGACTTGACGGCGGGGAGACTCCTTTTGTTGCTGCATCTCGGGGCCAGATAGGCCAAGCTAAGCGCATAATGAGCGATTTGCGGCGGGAGGCACAGCGACCCCTTTCCTCCGGCGATACCAGAGAAGCGCCCGAAACCGAACCCTCCTTTCTGCAGCATTTCAGAGCCTAGCCTCTCGGTTTTGTCTCTGAATTTTTGTTTTGTTTTGCGATAAGCATGCTTGGCTACTCCGAGCATTTGACTGCTTCTGCCGTCCATGTAAAGTGACCCAAGGCCATGTGAGGATGGGCATAGGCTAAGGGCCATCGTCCAAGAACCCTAGAGTTCGAAGGAACTACCGCATTTTCCGGACTATAGCCCGGACCCGGTGCATAGTCCGCAGGGAAATATTTTGCGTCAAAAATAAAAGTGCTTGCTTAGATAGTCCGCACCCGGTACACAAACGGCACCCAGTGCAAAGCCCGCACTTAGCACCTAGTCCGAACGTAAAAAGTATCATACTCAGCAGACCTTGACAAACGCCTACTGTATTAGCTCACGATGAAGCTTTATCGTACGTAAATCAACATTAGTATAGTCCGTTACTCATAAAATCCTTCACGATTGTCATAGTGAAAGATCTAGAAAAATTATATCATTGTATTGTCCGCACCTGTAGATAGTCCGCATCGGGTGAATTTTCAACATTTAAATTTATATAGTCCGGAAAATACGGTACTAGAGAGTGTAGTGTGACCCCATGGGTACTTGAAGAGGAAGCGGCGAGCCTTACAAAAAGTGTTTACGGGACGGGAATTCATGCCAGCGTGCGTACTCTAACATGTCCGGTGCTTTTACCCCAACCCACCTGGTGTTGCCTAAATGGGACACACGTTGAAATAAACAGCGATGGGGGCTGTCAGACCGTTGCTTTTGTTCTGAAATTTGACCGAAACTCCAAATATTGAGATCTGCAAAAATCCATAATACGAAGCAGAGCCTTTTTTTTTCGGTTCCTTGCATTTTTATATTGCGTTTTGAGATCCGACTAGTGACCAGTGCCGCGTTTAGACGTCATATTGCACGTGGCCACACCGGTGACTAGAACTCCACCTTTCCGTAAACAAAAGTTTAAAGTACAAGTTCACCCGTCAAATTTTGGGAGTGTAATTACAATATTGCGTTAATCTTTCTCAACTCATTATCTCTTCTCGAAATGGTTAATCACTTTAGTACAGTCGCCCTCTTGAGATTTCTAGGCGAGATATGGCAAAAGCATTTTCCAAAACTAACTGTTTTACATTACCGATTCCTTTCTTAAAAATCACTAAAATTTAAATATATCACATTACAAATTACTGATTACTAAAACTATGGGCATTATCTTCGTATTACATTTAATTTTTGCAGGTAGAGTTTGCTTGTCGATAATGAAATATCAGTCTGCTGTTGCAAACAGTGCAATGTAGGCGCAATATAATATATTACTGTCATGCCGCAACCTTGTTCAGGAAGCCGCCGATGACAACGAGGTTTTACGATGCGCTAGTAACTCCAAAGTATCTGAATCAGTGGTGTCGCCATGCTGTACTACAGCGCAACATATGAGATTAGACCATAACCGTGCTCTCGCAAGCTCGTTTTTAATAAAAAAAAGAAGATAATATTTTTTCTTTAATTCTCTACTTGTGCTTGTAAGTTGCAACACAGCAAGAGCTACTCCAGTCTATTGTAATGTATCACTGATATCCGATAAGCTGAGGTGGCGTAACCTGTGCAGCATAAAATGCTTTGACGGAATCGTTTGTTCTTAGGTTCACACGTGAGGTGCGAGCTAACCTAACCTTTACCTACAGCCAAGAATAAAGGCTCCGAGCATTAATTGGAATGCGACGGAAGCACTTCGACTTTCCGGACTGCCGTGACTATATCTGGAATGACTTCTCTAATCGAGGTGAACACACGCACACATATACCGGAGGCACTGTTGAAGTCTCAGGGGCTCGGGTTTGCGTATAGATTATCATTTGCGCCGACACCCGGTTTTCGCTTTGCTAAAATATTTCAACAACTGCCAGTCTTGAACGGGTCAACAAAAGAACTGATCGTTTTCACGTGGTTGGGTTAAAACTATGTGGTTAGGCTACTGTATGGGTGCACTACTAAAACCAATTATAATGACATCTAATGCGACAATCACTTTCCTGTGTACTTCATCTTGTAAATAACACTTCTGCGATTGACATGTACTTTTGCGCGCGTGCACCGTCGGAAAAAGTCGCACCATTAAATGATCTCCCTTCTTTTTCTTTTCTTTTTTTCTGAGCGAGAAAAAAAAGGGGGGGGAGAGAAGGTTGTTGAGGGTAAAAAATGTTGGAGATATGTGCTCTGATTGTCATGATTGCGCATTTTTGATCACCTAACCTTTACAGCTCCCACATGAACGCGACGTCCCATGATGTCAACCGCAGAAACAGTTTGATCACTACTCGTACATCAGCCACTGCATTCGGCTTTCAGGTTATTGTGCACCTTCGTGCGTGTGTGCGTGCGTGTAACTTTGATATTTGTATCTGATGTTTAGGAGTGCATATCTCGTAATATTTTCTGGATATAGCGTTGAATTTTTTTTGTATATTCTTTCCGGAACGGTAAATCATCTAAAAATATTTTTTTCCTCGAGTTTTATAACTGAAAATATTTACAACACTTCAAACGTGCTTCAGTGTGAAAAGTTCCCCAACTTCAGCGTGCAATTAAAAATTTTTCTTTTTTTTCTCGAGGAAAATATTTTACACTATATCGCGTGGTGTTCCATTAACATGTTGCATTATTTTGTCTCCATGCGAAATGCAGCGCTTCGAAATACACGAACTAGGCAACTTTGACATTTTTACCCAATATTTGTGAGTTGTTATCTGGCAATGTCTTCAAGATATAGCATTGAACTATATCTGATATGCTCTTAACAAGAGGGCCTATCACCTACATAAAAATCATTACACTCACTAATAACTGGACAAATTTACAGTGCGGCAAACAGCTTCCAGGGCCGAACTCGTTCCCAAGCAATAACAAAAGTTACAAGTAAAAAAAGAAAAACGATACCGACATTTTTAGAAGCTTTTATTTCTACGCCACACAGTTTTATTCTGTCCAGAGTTTGCGAGCTCAGGCTGAACTCAAGCAGGATTTACCAATGAACCCCTCTAAGCGATCCATTATTCGCAAACACAAAGCAGCGTAGTCTGTTACGATCCGTTCTACCTTAAAATGGACCGCAGCGCACGCTACGAGCCATCGGAGGTAAATCAGTTCCGAGTGTGTGACACGTGACATGCGCTGAGTGTGGCACGAGGCCAAATGAAGCGCTCGCAGCGCTGCATTGGCTGGAACGACTTGCAGCGTCCGGTGTGGTCCATCCCTGAGTATACAGAACATAATCTTGTACCAAAGCAGTATGTCTGACTTCTCGGATTACCCCGAAGACATCTCCAAGCAGCTCACAAAAGTGTCATTGTATATTGTCAGAATGTCGAACCGGACCAAACCATTATCACGGAGTACCTTCTGCACAGGACAAGGCGAGGTGTTAAGTGCTCGCTCAAGCGTTGTGAGAGCCAGTCCTTTGAAGACAGGATATAAAGCTACGACCCTCGTGAGCCAATCGGGGCATCGGAGCAAAGCACTTGACGATGTGCCATAGAAACACGATCCTCCCACGGAGAGCTGTCTCGTGCGTCGCTCCCTTGCTCTGATTGGCCAACGGGGATCGCAGCTTTCGCGGTTTACCAAGTTATGGTGAAACGGAGATACACTCAGTCCGTGTAGCGTTTCTATCTGATCGTTTTTTCTGTTCCACGTATTTTTAAAGTTCAATGTCACGGTTTGAGCGGAGAATGTAACGTGGCTTTTTCGAAGCTACTGGAGAATCCAGTGTATGTCTGTTATCTGTTTCAACGGTCGTTTACTTACAAAAGCAAGCCGGGTCTTCCTGACAGAATAAAGTGCTCCTCGCCGACATTTACGATTCTGCCCCATTCCATGATTAGTTTAAGAAATAATCCAAATCCGAAAGCCCCGTTTCCATACCCCTGCCGCAAACCCCCGCGTTTTGTCACACATCTTCAAGAACCCCGGCTTTTAAAAACCAACGCCCGCTTAACAATTTTCAAGCTTCTCCCCTTATATTGCTATCAACGCGTTTCTTCCTACGCATTGTATACATGATTAAGCAAGGGATGGAGTTGACAACGCGACCACAATTACTACTTTTGTGTACTTGTTTATCGAATGCGCTCTCGTGGCCCGAAGTCGTTATAGAGCGGAAGGTAAATACACTGCCAAAATAGTCTGTACATCTGTAACAAATAATTACTAATAATAAACAGAAACAAAGAAGCAGGTCACGGGCCACCGCAAAAACGTCACTGATGGCATTTATAATAAAGTTAGGTCATTGATATTAGCAACCAACCAGATGAGGTGGTTTTATCCGTGGACTGAGCAAGGTAGGAAAGATTAACTCGTATTTCAAATTAATGCTGGTGATTGGGTCCGGACACTTCATCGAACGCCGTCTCATCGAAGCCATTTAATCGAACGTTATTGAATCAAACGCCGCTTGATCAAAGCCGTTTAATTGAATGCTTTAAAATAGTATTTGGAGATCGTTTCTCGTTTTCGGAAATAGTTCATTTTGCATCGAAGGAAAACTATATTCTATGCCATATTTTCAATTAAATGTCAGGACCAAGAAAAGAACTGCTTTTCTCCGGCAATATAATGGTAGTCGCATGAGGACAAACACGCGTACATTATGCAGTGCTAACTACCCCACGACAACCAGAAAGTTTCTGGCTCAGTGACTTGGTGTGCGCCGCCTATTTGTGTCACACTTCTGCTACTAAGCTTGTCTAAAATAGGGAACACCCAAGATCACAATTGCTTTAAAGATGTCATTTACGCACGAGAAAACCAGAAAGTTTTAGATGAGGCGATGAAAGGGATAAAAAAAGGGTACAAATATTTTCGGGCATTTCATTATGCACGTAGTTCGTAGCTCAGGCTCAAATCAATCACGATTTGCACAAGAAGCTGTCTGGTTTTCGAAGCTTTCTCCCAAGCCTCCCCGTTATTTACAGACTTGGGCTTGAAACATTGAACCCGAACACAAGAAAGAACGCAGTGGCGACTCCTCTCCCCCCTTTCCCCCTCGAGCGCCTCGATACCATGAGACATCGGAGGTGACTCAGTGCTGGGAAAAGTGACACGTGGCATTCGGATTTGGTGCAGCGATGCGCGCCAAGGAGCGAGAAGTCATATGAAACCCTCAGAGCAGTGCATCTGCTGGAACAGCTTGTAGCGTCCGGATGTCCTACTTCCATCAAGCCCCACCTCAGCGACCCGAAGGAATTCCGCAAGCAGGCTCTAAAGCGACCCATTGTGCGTTTCGAAAACCTTGAACGG
Organism: Ixodes scapularis; assembly: GCF_016920785.2. Taxonomy (NCBI): domain Eukaryota; kingdom Metazoa; phylum Arthropoda; class Arachnida; order Ixodida; family Ixodidae; genus Ixodes; species Ixodes scapularis. The sequence goes on from NW_024610013.1 coordinate 383,869, forward strand.
GCAATAACGTTATCACAGAGTTCCTGGTATACTGAACAAAGAAGAATGATAAGTGCACCCCCCCCCCCCTTTCCTCGCTTTCAACATGAATCACACACACCCCGTTCCAGTATTGCTTCTTTCTTTTTTTTTCTTTTTTTTTTAATTCAATATTTCCAAGCGCGGGAGGCATGGGGTAGTGCGAGAGCGCCCTGTTTCAACGACTGCTCTTGTGAAAGATTGCATAAGTTTTGTTTTTATATATTATTATGAAGCCGCCAGTCGCTGCAGTTATGGCTTAAATCTCTGATGAACCCGGATACTTGGCGTTTTACAAATTTAGAAAAATACAAGGAGAGTCAAATGGCTCTGTCTTTATTCGCAAGGTTGTTGGATTCTTCAGACTGGGGATCCGAGCAATTCAGTGTAGGAAATTCCGGTGTAGGTCGTTTCGGTGCCGACATTTCGGAGCACGGACTTTTCGGTGCAGAGACTTTTTGCCGCATGGATATTTTTGTGTAAATACACGTTTGGAAGTTCAAATAGCTGAGCTTTCCAGCAGGCATTGCGGACGGCTAGCGGACATTTCATCGAACACCGTTTCATCGAACACCGTTTCATCGAATGAATGGATATTTCATCGAACGCCATTTCATCGAACGCCGTTTCATCGAATTTCTCTGTATCGAGTTTTGAGGCATAACAGTGCTTTGTAGATGTTTTACCTTACATTTGTTAAGACTAACGTAGTCACTTAAGAAACAGTCTTTAGGGTGGAGCCAAATTACTAGAAATAAAAACCATTGGTATAAAAACAAATGGGTATGCGACTTACTGAAAAGTTTTACTCATGTACCTGTCAGAAAACATGATACTGGAGGTAAAGGACCGACACTTAAAACACTTTTGAATGTCTGTCGTTTTTTTTACCGGCTGTCCGGGGGTTTCGGTAATGTGCCATTTACACCAGCTCACTTGCACACTTACGCTTAGTTGAAGGTTTATTCACGAAAATCATTTAACTGCCAGGGTAGCACGCTTATAATAAAACGATGCTCTGCCAGGAGAGCACACGAAATAAAATATAATGATACCCTGATTATCAGCTTTATGCTCAGATTGAACGTTTCTGTTTTTTTTTTTTTTAGTTTTCAATCTCTACAGAGTACAGCTGCACAAAGTGTCAGCCAACATGGTTTCGGGCTACACCTGGACTGGAACCACCTCCCCTTCACTGTCAACTTTATTACCGACCCTTTTGCCTATTATGAATCATCTTCAGGACGCTTTCTTAGGAAGGCCAACCCGCACCAGACAATAGTAAAGCCCTGGGTGTACTCTGTCACCCTTTCGGATCCTCACATAACCCAAGGTTACAGGTACACGCTGTCAAACAATAAAACACTACCCGCTTCCCAGAAAGCACATCGTGCTTTCTGTTTCTTTTGCTGTTTTTTTTTGTCTCATTTTTAATTGTTTCATGTGACGTGAAGAGGGGTCATTGTTTCATGGAGGCTTTTTTCTCGAAGCAGGACATGTTCACAATGGAACTTATCTCGTCACTATGCATACTGTGATTTAAAAAAATGGAGAATTAGATGACGTTGTGTATAAAGATCAAAATAAATTGCAAAAATATTGCAGGCTGTAACAGCGTTCGATGAAAAGGCGTTCGATGAAACGGCGTTCGATGAAACGGCGTTCGATGAAACGGTGTTCGATGAAACGGCTTCGATGAAACGGCGTTCGACGAAATGTCCGGACCCAATATAAGGGATGTAATTATCGAGATGTCTTATTTGACTATGTTTTTCCCCCTAATGAAAATATACGATAGGTGTAATCAAGCAATTATTTTCCTGTGTGATCCTGGGAGGACATGTTCATCGAAGACGTAAGGTACACGGATATTTCGGTGTAAACGGCCCGTCATTTCTGGCAATAGCATGCTTTAATAATTTAAAGGTTAGAATATACGTCAAGGACATCTTTATTAAGATTTGTCATAATTATGTCTGGATGATAGGTATGTAACGTGCATAAGCATGCGCATATGAAGTTACTCGCATGTGTGGCTTGATAATAATATATTCCGGAAAGAATGCCAGTTTCTAGCCCTCCCAAATACTATAACGGCCACGTATCACAAGTGAGTCGTCGTATACGTAATAAAGTCTGAGGCCTTCAAAAGAAATATAATCATGCACAAAGGGTAATGTGGGCCCCTTTTATTTACAAAACGCGTGTGCTCACTGCTCTGTGACCTTATCGGCGTTGCTAGCAACGCCCCTGAGGAATCGTCGAGCACCATTGCAGTCCCTGATCCCGGCTTTCCAAAAGACGCTACACGCGGGTGCAAGTTTATTCATTGTGGTCGGAGGCGAGAAACACATGCTCTAACCCCCGTGGGGCGGTGGTATCTGCTAAAAAGTCGAGCAGAAAGAGAAGATGACATTTTTTAATGAAGTTCGGGCAAAGAATAATCGTAAAATAAGGACAAAAGCGACTCTTTGCGTCGCTTTGTGTTCCACGACCATGCAACAAACACTCCACACACCAAATATTTCGAGCACCGAAATGCCCTAGACTCTACATACTGCTAGATGAAGCCTAAAACAAACCATTGTACTATACATGGGCTGTACCTACGCCACAGAAGAACGTCGCACGCCGGTTTCGACCATGCTGGTGGTTGAGACGACCGCGATTTGCAGCGGAGCTATGGAAGACGGTGGTGCGTTGGGCTGCAGCAAGCGCTCGCGCAACAAAAAAGAAGCGAAAACTACACGGCCAGCTTCTACCGTACTCCGGCGATCGCAACACCGGCGTGCACTGCGACGGAGATGCTGTCCAGAAAAAGAAGGCACGAATGGCATGCAGAGCCGGCTCAGGACAGACGTCGATGATGGGGCCGCTCATTATTGAGTTTGCGGGGCGCATTTATTTGTTAGCGGTGTGTGACGCACTTTCATAACGTGTTTGTGAATGCTGTGAGGGCCAATACGACACCGACGCGCTAAAGCTAGTGGCCCAAGTGATGACTTTCCACTACACCACAAGTTTGTGTGGTAGAAAGAAACAGTCTAGTGAGGTGCACCTTGTGTTGTTGAGCAGCACTTCGCAAACATGGAACTCAGAAAATGTGGTTCTGGTTGAGTTGGAAGTCACTTCCTAATGTACACAACTTCACCATTCGAAATAACATTCAATCTCGGCTCCTGCACCCAGCCGATCGATCGTCAAGTGGTTCTGTGTGCTTTAAAGTGTTTGCGTACAATAAAGCTTCTTTTTCGGACAAGGTAATCAATCTCGTGACATGCGCTCTACTGGTCATGCGCTCTTGTGACGTGCACTCTAATGGCAAGCGCGCTCCTATCGCAGCGCTCTCCAGTCGCGCGTTCTAACGTCGGCGCTCTAGTTACACTGAACTAGAATATAGGGGCAGTTGAAAAAATGTCGGCGGCGTCCCATCGGCCGTGTGAAGCCAGAAGTGCAGACTGCCGCGAGTGGCGCTGTTGTCGAAATCCGGAGGACATGGCTACTGTAACATGGGATATGGCGTCGCGTACGTTCTTGGATGGTTTCTGTAGTGTCTATGGTCGTTTTTGCAATTTGTTTTTGTGATTATCAAGTGCTCGGCATTGTGATTACAT
>NW_024610013.1:485000-497500 GCF_016920785.2 Ixodes scapularis
TTACAATTGTTGTTTAAGTAGCAAAACAATAAATATTATTTCAAGCAAAATTTTGATCTAGTTAGACAACTGTCTGACATAATTTTCTTATAATTATCTGCAAAACCTGATAAACAAAAGGTGAAAGCAATAGCCACGATCATAACAAAGCATCTTGCATTAGAAATGGACAGCCAGAAGATACCTATTCGGACACTTACACTTAGCCGAAGAAATGGTTGACAATAAAGTCTCGGGCCTCGTTGCTCTCAGCACGGTTGGCTGCTACGGGCTCAACGGGAACCTCAGCGGGGATGGCGGCCACGGGTGTCCTGCAGGGGTACCTCTTGGCCAGGCTGTGGAGGGCACAGCACGCGACAATGATGTCGCAGCACCGTTCTGGAGCCATTCGGAGCTCAGCGTGAAGGCAATGGAACCTCCGCTTGAGTTGGCCGATTGTCCTGTACATGCGCATGGATCAAAACCACATGTTATTCCTTCCCAGAAACCCAATAGCAAAATCGGACAACAGCGTGGAACGCAAATACTCAAGAGGATGACACGCAACAAGGACAAATTTACCGCTGAATTCGAATCGCAAATTGGCTGCCGTGCCCGATATCACACCTCCTAATTTTTCCAGCCCATTGCTCCAGGATATCGAAAGCTGGGCATTATGCATACCATTTTATTTTCCTTCCGAATTATTTTTACACTGCGTTCACATCCGGGGTCACCTGAGGTTAGCCTGTGCAATGTATTTTATAGAAAGCAACAAGCAAAGTGCAGCTTTATTCAAGCGCTATCCTCAAAGGGTTTCGTGGATATGCTTCCAAACAAACACCTGCATATGCACAGGCCAATATGTTAGAAGTTTTTGCTACCTGATTGCTGCCAACGCTGTAAGAATTAACTTGTAACCAAGCTTTATACTGCAACAAATACAGTACTATCAAAATTTCATTCTACATGTTACTTGTGAGACAGAGTGAAAAGAGAAAGAGAGCCAGACTCTTGTCTTGTTGAGCCTTTCCCCTTCCACTCTCCAGGAATAGATGTTCGTGGTAGTGCAACCCATCTACTTTTGTCATTGATCAATAAGAATCCGTCTTGTAAGTCTGGGAGATGTAAGACGTAAAGCACTTGATATAACGCCTTATCCAAGTACTCCTACCCTTTGATTGTGCCGCTAGTGTTCCTATTAGTTAGTGGTCCACGCACCGCCATTTCTGACTCAAGTGGAAGCTCCTGGACGCATGCAGCAAAAGTTTTGGTAGAGGGTCTTATGGCGCTTTCACAACGGAATCCCAAGCAAGATTTGCCTGAACATTTGAAATTGCTGCGACTCATCATCAGTCGTGAATGACGTGTAAGATGGTGTCTAGAGACTATTTGTGGAAACTTGTTATTGCATGCTCAACTTCAACATTGTCCAAAATGATGCCTTGGCACTACTCTTAAATCCATCGATGAGAGCAGAATAGGTCATGCTAGGCATGTACTCTTGGCCAATCGGTCAAGACGGTCAGCAACACACAATTGCTTGCGACTTACACCGATGTGCCGCTATTTTTGGATCACACGCATCTTAGCACGCACGAGCTTAGCTGTACTTGTGCACTCAATATGAGTACATACATATCTAGCACGTTCAGTTAGTTTCCATTAAACAGCCCGAAACTGACATTTCAAAAAGTAGACATATGAAAGTGCCAAGGCACAGTGTTACTTCCACTGGTGTGTCTAGGAAAAAAATTCCATTGTCATTAATGCTTCTTTTTGTCCAATTAACAAAATATCAACTTCTGTCCGGGTCTTGCGTAGCACTGGCGCCTGAGGTGAGTTTAGTGCTTTTCTCCATTATTGCCAGTCCTGGGGACCTAAGACATAACTGAGTTTCTGCATTTTCAGTCTCAAGCGATAAAACCCAATAAAGTGTGGTGAGGTAAGTTTCGAAAGTTTGATTTTAAACCTAAATGGTCAGTACTTTAGTATAGAAGCATGTGACCGAGTAGTCAACTATCTTATCTCCGTGCTTTCAAACTATTCTGTTGGAAGCACACTTTAGGAAGTATTTGGGTTTGTCATCGATGCAATTTGCGTTCCTTTGTCCATCAAGTTTGCTGTGGTCGTCTAGAGGGCGGATTTGGAGCGTTTTCATTGTTTGTCAAGCCATTTGGTCTTACTTTTGTTCTGGGAGGAATGGAATGTCATTCTGTTCCTATTGTAGGGAGCATAAGAAAAAAACCAAAGCTGTTTAAACAGCCTCTCTCAAGGTGCTATCTGGTTAGAGGAAAGCAGCTTTAATAGTCCTCCACATGTGAAGAACAAAGAAGCGTGCCAAGAATTACGTTTGCAAATTTTGCGATTAAGAATTTGTCGTCACAGCACATGTATAACCAAGGTTACGTTTGCCATGTCCGCAAGTGTTACCGCTTGACGAATAACTCAGATATGAACCTAATCTACTGCATTCTCGACAAACCTGCTTGAAAAAAAACGTAACTGGTCAATAGATATCGACCGGAAAAAGGCAGTAAGCTTTCGACTAAAAATATTCATCGATAAAAACTGAAAATTTCATACTCACAATAACAACCGAAAAAAGTATGCCGATTCCAGAAAAATAAAAACTGAAACCGCAGAACCCTAGGCAGCTATTATAAGTTGTATTGATTCGTAATCTCAGGATACTACTTTCATCTTGCTTACATAAAACCACGGTATCTTATGCTTCGTTAGATTAATATAAAAATTTGTATGAATATTTTTATGCCATAAAGAATAGCAATGGACGTAAGGAGCATGCACGTGTTGCACATATTACGTCAAGACAGCTAGTCGTCTCGAAATGTCTTGCATGAATATCTCTGTGCCCTTCAAAATATATGGCCTAGATTTACCGTTCAACAATGCTTCTTGTCGTCGTGTGTGCCTATTGTATGCGACCTCGGCTGCTGATGACGGCGACAGGAATGGCGTCATCGGCCATGGTTGACAGGAGTAGCCGCTGTCACCAAGCAGCAGGCCGTCGTACTCTCCACTGGCCAGCTTGACTGCCAAGGTGCTCTCCGTGAAGATCCGAGAGTCGTGGGTGCTTCCAGGCCACCTTGCAACCACGTTGCGAATCCGAGAAGAGGTGTCAACGACCACCTGTACGTTGATGGAATGGTATCCATGGCGGTTGACGTACGCCTCCTCGTGCACATGGGGTGCCTGGATCCGGACATGGGTACCGTCAACAGCACCCACGACCAAAGGAAAGCCGGCCATGTCGTAGAACTTGTGCTGCAAGGCTGCCCCCTCCGCAGCGTCAGGCCATCTGCGTCGTTGATCCCCTCAGCAATTAAACCACATATAGTAAACTTACAGCTACAATGCTTATGAATACCTTTTTAATGAGGAATGCTAAGGACTTTGGCTGTGCCCTTCAAGTATGTGGTAGCAGTAAAGTGCCTCAGTAGCACCTATTCAATAGTGAAGTTTGCATGTTTTCATAGGATCCCTTTTTATTTTTGTTCAGTTACCAAGACCTATAAAGTGACTGTGATTCGGTGCAAGTCCTTACCAAAAGTGCAAACGGGTCGCTTTCTGAGGTTTCTCAGAAAAATAGCGTGCCCGGGCCCTTTCCAATCGGGCAAGTAGGACGCTTACGGCCGTAATCATTTTTTTTTTCTATTGAAAAGGGGGAGGGGGAGGGAGGGCTAGTTACTAGTAGGTAGAAAATTACTGCCATAAAAAGGCAACCTACAAAACATCCCTATCACCAGCAATTCAGATATATTTTTAGTGTATTTACTTTACTTCAATACGGCTGGCAAACTACAATTAAAAGGAAAAAAAAAGGACCCTTACCGTATGAAGTCTTGTGCTCGACGAGCCAGCGCTACGGTGACTTGCCTCACAGCCCGTGAAGCACTTGACACATGCACGCGGATGTAGTCGCCTGCAGTGATCAGAAAGTTCCCAGTTGCGTAGAACTGCAAGGCGATGATCACTTGCTGCTCCGCAAAGAGGGCGCGGCTACGACGTGTACGGCGCTCCAAGTCCGGACGCAGTGTGTCGGCGAGAAACATTATGCCCGCTCTTCCAAATCGGAACCGTTGCTGCAGCCCATCCTCGTCGAAATCCTCAAAGGGGTTCAGGCGGTCCCGCAGCACACGCTGTCGCCTCATCATTGCCGCTGCGTACTGCGCGTCCGTGCGGTCTCTTCTGTGTCGGCGATTCCTTGCGTTGGACATTCTGCCCGGTATCAAAGTCGGAAATCGGTCCGCAAATCTTATCAGTCAGTCCGTGGCCGGTCGGAGGGTTTGTCGGTGGGTCGGTCGGTCGAAGGGCAGAATACAGACAGGAAAACTCAGATGATAACCGAAAACGAGAAACGCGCGTTGCGTGCAAGGCCAAGATTCCGAGACATTCGGGCTAGTTTCAAAACTTCCCACCACGCGGCGCTCAAAGACCAACCTGCAGAATATTTTTCAACCAGAAAAAAGTTCCCCTCGCCACACTTCCCATTTCCTCCTCTCCCACAGTTGACTTGACGGCGGGGAGACTCCTTTTGTTGCTGCATCTCGGGGCCAGATAGGCCAAGCTAAGCGCATAATGAGCGATTTGCGGCGGGAGGCACAGCGACCCCTTTCCTCCGGCGATACCAGAGAAGCGCCCGAAACCGAACCCTCCTTTCTGCAGCATTTCAGAGCCTAGCCTCTCGGTTTTGTCTCTGAATTTTTGTTTTGTTTTGCGATAAGCATGCTTGGCTACTCCGAGCATTTGACTGCTTCTGCCGTCCATGTAAAGTGACCCAAGGCCATGTGAGGATGGGCATAGGCTAAGGGCCATCGTCCAAGAACCCTAGAGTTCGAAGGAACTACCGCATTTTCCGGACTATAGCCCGGACCCGGTGCATAGTCCGCAGGGAAATATTTTGCGTCAAAAATAAAAGTGCTTGCTTAGATAGTCCGCACCCGGTACACAAACGGCACCCAGTGCAAAGCCCGCACTTAGCACCTAGTCCGAACGTAAAAAGTATCATACTCAGCAGACCTTGACAAACGCCTACTGTATTAGCTCACGATGAAGCTTTATCGTACGTAAATCAACATTAGTATAGTCCGTTACTCATAAAATCCTTCACGATTGTCATAGTGAAAGATCTAGAAAAATTATATCATTGTATTGTCCGCACCTGTAGATAGTCCGCATCGGGTGAATTTTCAACATTTAAATTTATATAGTCCGGAAAATACGGTACTACAGAGTGTAGTGTGACCCCATGGGTACTTGAAGAGGAAGCGGCGAGCCTTACAAAAAGTGTTTACGGGACGGGAATTCATGCCAGCGTGCGTACTCTAACATGTCCGGTGCTTTTACCCCAACCCACCTGGTGTTGCCTAAATGGGACACACGTTGAAATAAACAGCGATGGGGGCTGTCAGACCGTTGCTTTTGTTCTGAAATTTGACCGAAACTCCAAATATTGAGATCTGCAAAAATCCATAATACGAAGCAGAGCCTTTTTTTTTCGGTTCCTTGCATTTTTATATTGCGTTTTGAGATCCGACTAGTGACCAGTGCCGCGTTTAGACGTCATATTGCACGTGGCCACACCGGTGACTAGAACTCCACCTTTCCGTAAACAAAAGTTTAAAGTACAAGTTCACCCGTCAAATTTTGGGAGTGTAATTACAATATTGCGTTAATCTTTCTCAACTCATTATCTCTTCTCGAAATGGTTAATCACTTTAGTACAGTCGCCCTCTTGAGATTTCTAGGCGAGATATGGCAAAAGCATTTTCCAAAACTAACTGTTTTACATTACCGATTCCTTTCTTAAAAATCACTAAAATTTAAATATATCACATTACAAATTACTGATTACTAAAACTATGGGCATTATCTTCGTATTACATTTAATTTTTGCAGGTAGAGTTTGCTTGTCGATAATGAAATATCAGTCTGCTGTTGCAAACAGTGCAATGTAGGCGCAATATAATATATTACTGTCATGCCGCAACCTTGTTCAGGAAGCCGCCGATGACAACGAGGTTTTACGATGCGCTAGTAACTCCAAAGTATCTGAATCAGTGGTGTCGCCATGCTGTACTACAGCGCAACATATGAGATTAGACCATAACCGTGCTCTCGCAAGCTCGTTTTTAATAAAAAAAAGAAGATAATATTTTTTCTTTAATTCTCTACTTGTGCTTGTAAGTTGCAACACAGCAAGAGCTACTCCAGTCTATTGTAATGTATCACTGATATCCGATAAGCTGAGGTGGCGTAACCTGTGCAGCATAAAATGCTTTGACGGAATCGTTTGTTCTTAGGTTCACACGTGAGGTGCGAGCTAACCTAACCTTTACCTACAGCCAAGAATAAAGGCTCCGAGCATTAATTGGAATGCGACGGAAGCACTTCGACTTTCCGGACTGCCGTTACTATATCTGGAATGACTTCTCTAATCGAGGTGAACACACGCACACATATACCGGAGGCACTGTTGAAGTCTCAGGGGCTCGGGTTTGCGTATAGATTATCATTTGCGCCGACACCCGGTTTTCGCTTTGCTAAAATATTTCAACAACTGCCAGTCTTGAACGGGTCAACAAAAGAACTGATCGTTTTCACGTGGTTGGGTTAAAACTATGTGGTTAGGCTACTGTATGGGTGCACTACTAAAACCAATTATAATGACATCTAATGCGACAATCACTTTCCTGTGTACTTCATCTTGTAAATAACACTTCTGCGATTGACATGTACTTTTGCGCGCGTGCACCGTCGGAAAAAGTCGCACCATTAAATGATCTCCCTTCTTTTTCTTTTCTTTTTTTCTGAGCGAGAAAAAAAAGGGGGGGGAGAGAAGGTTGTTGAGGGTAAAAAATGTTGGAGATATGTGCTCTGATTGTCATGATTGCGCATTTTTGATCACCTAACCTTTACAGCTCCCACATGAACGCGACGTCCCATGATGTCAACCGCAGAAACAGTTTGATCACTACTCGTACATCAGCCACTGCATTCGGCTTTCAGGTTATTGTGCACCTTCGTGCGTGTGTGCGTGCGTGTAACTTTGATATTTGTATCTGATGTTTAGGAGTGCATATCTCGTAATATTTTCTGGATATAGCGTTGAATTTTTTTTTGTATATTCTTTCCGGAACGGTAAATCATCTAAAAATATTTTTTTCCTCGAGTTTTATAACTGAAAATATTTACAACACTTCAAACGTGCTTCAGTGTGAAAAGTTCCCCAACTTCAGCGTGCAATTAAAAATTTTTCTTTTTTTTCTCGAGGAAAATATTTTACACTATATCGCGTGGTGTTCCATTAACATGTTGCATTATTTTGTCTCCATGCGAAATGCAGCGCTTCGAAATACACGAACTAGGCAACTTTGACATTTTTACCCAATATTTGTGAGTTGTTATCTGGCAATGTCTTCAAGATATAGCATTGAACTATATCTGATATGCTCTTAACAAGAGGGCCTATCACCTACATAAAAATCATTACACTCACTAATAACTGGACAAATTTACAGTGCGGCAAACAGCTTCCAGGGCCGAACTCGTTCCCAAGCAATAACAAAAGTTACAAGTAAAAAAAGAAAAACGATACCGACATTTTTAGAAGCTTTTATTTCTACGCCACACAGTTTTATTCTGTCCAGAGTTTGCGAGCTCAGGCTGAACTCAAGCAGGATTTACCAATGAACCCCTCTAAGCGATCCATTATTCGCAAACACAAAGCAGCGTAGTCTGTTACGATCCGTTCTACCTTAAAATGGACCGCAGCGCACGCTACGAGCCATCGGAGGTAAATCAGTTCCGAGTGTGTGACACGTGACATGCGCTGAGTGTGGCACGAGGCCAAATGAAGCGCTCGCAGCGCTGCATTGGCTGGAACGACTTGCAGCGTCCGGTGTGGTCCATCCCTGAGTATACAGAACATAATCTTGTACCAAAGCAGTATGTCTGACTTCTCGGATTACCCCGAAGACATCTCCAAGCAGCTCACAAAAGTGTCATTGTATATTGTCAGAATGTCGAACCGGACCAAACCATTATCACGGAGTACCTTCTGCACAGGACAAGGCGAGGTGTTAAGTGCTCGCTCAAGCGTTGTGAGAGCCAGTCCTTTGAAGACAGGATATAAAGCTACGACCCTCGTGAGCCAATCGGGGCATCGGAGCAAAGCACTTGACGATGTGCCATAGAAACACGATCCTCCCACGGAGAGCTGTCTCGTGCGTCGCTCCCTTGCTCTGATTGGCCAACGGGGATCGCAGCTTTCGCGGTTTACCAAGTTATGGTGAAACGGAGATACACTCAGTCCGTGTAGCGTTTCTATCTGATCGTTTTTTCTGTTCCACGTATTTTTAAAGTTCAATGTCACGGTTTGAGCGGAGAATGTAACGTGGCTTTTTCGAAGCTACTGGAGAATCCAGTGTATGTCTGTTATCTGTTTCAACGGTCGTTTACTTACAAAAGCAAGCCGGGTCTTCCTGACAGAATAAAGTGCTCCTCGCCGACATTTACGATTCTGCCCCATTCCATGATTAGTTTAAGAAATAATCCAAATCCGAAAGCCCCGTTTCCATACCCCTGCCGCAAACCCCCGCGTTTTGTCACACATCTTCAAGAACCCCGGCTTTTAAAAACCAACGCCCGCTTAACAATTTTCAAGCTTCTCCCCTTATATTGCTATCAACGCGTTTCTTCCTACGCATTGTATACATGATTAAGCAAGGGATGGAGTTGACAACGCGACCACAATTACTACTTTTGTGTACTTGTTTATCGAATGCGCTCTCGTGGCCCGAAGTCGTTATAGAGCGGAAGGTAAATACACTGCCAAAATAGTCTGTACATCTGTAACAAATAATTACTAATAATAAACAGAAACAAAGAAGCAGGTCACGGGCCACCGCAAAAACGTCACTGATGGCATTTATAATAAAGTTAGGTCATTGATATTAGCAACCAACCAGATGAGGTGGTTTTATCCGTGGACTGAGCAAGGTAGGAAAGATTAACTCGTATTTCAAATTAATGCTGGTGATTGGGTCCGGACACTTCATCGAACGCCGTCTCATCGAAGCCATTTAATCGAACGTTATTGAATCAAACGCCGCTTGATCAAAGCCGTTTAATTGAATGCTTTAAAATAGTATTTGGAGATCGTTTCTCGTTTTCGGAAATAGTTCATTTTGCATCGAAGGAAAACTATATTCTATGCCATATTTTCAATTAAATGTCAGGACCAAGAAAAGAACTGCTTTTCTCCGGCAATATAATGGTAGTCGCATGAGGACAAACACGCGTACATTATGCAGTGCTAACTACCCCACGACAACCAGAAAGTTTCTGGCTCAGTGACTTGGTGTGCGCCGCCTATTTGTGTCACACTTCTGCTACTAAGCTTGTCTAAAATAGGGAACACCCAAGATCACAATTGCTTTAAAGATGTCATTTACGCACGAGAAAACCAGAAAGTTTTAGATGAGGCGATGAAAGGGATAAAAAAAGGGTACAAATATTTTCGGGCATTTCATTATGCACGTAGTTCGTAGCTCAGGCTCAAATCAATCACGATTTGCACAAGAAGCTGTCTGGTTTTCGAAGCTTTCTCCCAAGCCTCCCCGTTATTTACAGACTTGGGCTTGAAACATTGAACCCGAACACAAGAAAGAACGCAGTGGCGACTCCTCTCCCCCCTTTCCCCCTCGAGCGCCTCGATACCATGAGACATCGGAGGTGACTCAGTGCTGGGAAAAGTGACACGTGGCATTCGGATTTGGTGCAGCGATGCGCGCCAAGGAGCGAGAAGTCATATGAAACCCTCAGAGCAGTGCATCTGCTGGAACAGCTTGTAGCGTCCGGATGTCCTACTTCCATCAAGCCCCACCTCAGCGACCCGAAGGAATTCCGCAAGCAGGCTCTAAAGCGACCCATTGTGCGTTTCGAAAACCTTGAACGGGCAATAACGTTATCACAGAGTTCCTGGTATACTGAACAAAGAAGAATGATAAGTGCACCCCCCCCCTTTCCTCGCTTTCAACATGAATCACACACACCCCGTTCCAGTATTGCTTCTTTCTTTTTTTTTCTTTTTTTTTTAATTCAATATTTCCAAGCGCGGGAGGCATGGGGTAGTGCGAGAGCGCCCTGTTTCAACGACTGCTCTTGTGAAAGATTGCATAAGTTTTGTTTTTATATATTATTATGAAGCCGCCAGTCGCTGCAGTTATGGCTTAAATCTCTGATGAACCCGGATACTTGGCGTTTTACAAATTTAGAAAAATACAAGGAGAGTCAAATGGCTCTGTCTTTATTCGCAAGGTTGTTGGATTCTTCAGACTGGGGATCCGAGCAATTCAGTGTAGGAAATTCCGGTGTAGGTCGTTTCGGTGCCGACATTTCGGAGCACGGACTTTTCGGTGCAGAGACTTTTTGCCGCATGGATATTTTTGTGTAAATACACGTTTGGAAGTTCAAATAGCTGAGCTTTCCAGCAGGCATTGCGGACGGCTAGCGGACATTTCATCGAACACCGTTTCATCGAACACCGTTTCATCGAATGAATGGATATTTCATCGAACGCCATTTCATCGAACGCCGTTTCATCGAATTTCTCTGTATCGAGTTTTGAGGCATAACAGTGCTTTGTAGATGTTTTACCTTACATTTGTTAAGACTAACGTAGTCACTTAAGAAACAGTCTTTAGGGTGGAGCCAAATTACTAGAAATAAAAACCATTGGTATAAAAACAAATGGGTATGCGACTTACTGAAAAGTTTTACTCATGTACCTGTCAGAAAACATGATACTGGAGGTAAAGGACCGACACTTAAAACACTTTTGAATGTCTGTCGTTTTTTTTACCGGCTGTCCGGGGGTTTCGGTAATGTGCCATTTACACCAGCTCACTTGCACACTTACGCTTAGTTGAAGGTTTATTCACGAAAATCATTTAACTGCCAGGGTAGCACGCTTATAATAAAACGATGCTCTGCCAGGAGAGCACACGAAATAAAATATAATGATACCCTGATTATCAGCTTTATGCTCAGATTGAACGTTTCTGTTTTTTTTTTTTTAGTTTTCAATCTCTACAGAGTACAGCTGCACAAAGTGTCAGCCAACATGGTTTCGGGCTACACCTGGACTGGAACCACCTCCCCTTCACTGTCAACTTTATTACCGACCCTTTTGCCTATTATGAATCATCTTCAGGACGCTTTCTTAGGAAGGCCAACCCGCACCAGACAATAGTAAAGCCCTGGGTGTACTCTGTCACCCTTTCGGATCCTCACATAACCCAAGGTTACAGGTACACGCTGTCAAACAATAAAACACTACCCGCTTCCCAGAAAGCACATCGTGCTTTCTGTTTCTTTTGCTGTTTTTTTTTGTCTCATTTTTAATTGTTTCATGTGACATGAAGAGGGGTCATTGTTTCATGGAGGCTTTTTTCTCGAAGCAGGACATGTTCACAATGGAACTTATCTCGTCACTATGCATACTGTGATTTAAAAAAATGGAGAATTAGATGACGTTGTGTATAAAGATCAAAATAAATTGCAAAAATATTGCAGGCTGTAACAGCGTTCGATGAAAAGGCGTTCGATGAAACGGCGTTCGATGAAACGGCGTTCGATGAAACGGTGTTCGATGAAACGGCTTCGATGAAACGGCGTTCGACGAAATGTCCGGACCCAATATAAGGGATGTAATTATCGAGATGTCTTATTTGACTATGTTTTTCCCCCTAATGAAAATATACGATAGGTGTAATCAAGCAATTATTTTCCTGTGTGATCCTGGGAGGACATGTTCATCGAAGACGTAAGGTACACGGATATTTCGGTGTAAACGGCCCGTCATTTCTGGCAATAGCAATGCTTTAATAATTTAAAGGTTAGAATATACGTCAAGGACATCTTTATTAAGATTTGTCATAATTATGTCTGGATGATAGGTATGTAACGTGCATAAGCATGCGCATATGAAGTTACTCGCATGTGTGGCTTGATAATAATATATTCCGGAAAGAATGCCAGTTTCTAGCCCTCCCAAATACTATAACGGCCACGTATCACAAGTGAGTCGTCGTATACGTAATAAAGTCTGAGGCCTTCAAAAGAAATATAATCATGCACAAAGGGTAATGTGGGCCCCTTTTATTTACAAAACGCGTGTGCTCACTGCTCTGTGACCTTATCGGCGTTGCTAGCAACGCCCCTGAGGAATCGTCGAGCACCATTGCAGTCCCTGATCCCGGCTTTCCAAAAGACGCTACACGCGGGTGCAAGTTTATTCATTGTGGTCGGAGGCGAGAAACACATGCTCTAACCCCCGTGGGGCGGTGGTATCTGCTAAAAAGTCGAGCAGAAAGAGAAGATGACATTTTTTAATGAAGTTCGGGCAAAGAATAATCGTAAAATAAGGACAAAAGCGACTCTTTGCGTCGCTTTGTGTTCCACGACCATGCAACAAACACTCCACACACCAAATA
>NW_024610013.1:605000-617500 GCF_016920785.2 Ixodes scapularis
CACCGTTCTGGAGCCATTCGGAGCTCAGCGTGAAGGCAATGGAACCTCCGCTTGAGTTGGCCGATTGTCCTGTACATGCGCATGGATCAAAACCACATGTTATTCCTTCCCAGAAACCCAATAGCAAAATCGGACAACAGCGTGGAACGCAAATACTCAAGAGGATGACACGCAACAAGGACAAATTTACCGCTGAATTCGAATCGCAAATTGGCTGCCGTGCCCGATATCACACCTCCTAATTTTTCCAGCCCATTGCTCCAGGATATCGAAAGCTGGGCATTATGCATACCATTTTATTTTCCTTCCGAATTATTTTTACACTGCGTTCACATCCGGGGTCACCTGAGGTTAGCCTGTGCAATGTATTTTATAGAAAGCAACAAGCAAAGTGCAGCTTTATTCAAGCGCTATCCTCAAAGGGTTTCGTGGATATGCTTCCAAACAAACACCTGCATATGCACAGGCCAATATGTTAGAAGTTTTTGCTACCTGATTGCTGCCAACGCTGTAAGAATTAACTTGTAACCAAGCTTTATACTGCAACAAATACAGTACTATCAAAATTTCATTCTACATGTTACTTGTGAGACAGAGTGAAAAGAGAAAGAGAGCCAGACTCTTGTCTTGTTGAGCCTTTCCCCTTCCACTCTCCAGGAATAGATGTTCGTGGTAGTGCAACCCATCTACTTTTGTCATTGATCAATAAGAATCCGTCTTGTAAGTCTGGGAGATGTAAGACGTAAAGCACTTGATATAACGCCTTATCCAAGTACTCCTACCCTTTGATTGTGCCGCTAGTGTTCCTATTAGTTAGTGGTCCACGCACCGCCATTTCTGACTCAAGTGGAAGCTCCTGGACGCATGCAGCAAAAGTTTTGGTAGAGGGTCTTATGGCGCTTTCACAACGGAATCCCAAGCAAGATTTGCCTGAACATTTGAAATTGCTGCGACTCATCATCAGTCGTGAATGACGTGTAAGATGGTGTCTAGAGACTATTTGTGGAAACTTGTTATTGCATGCTCAACTTCAACATTGTCCAAAATGATGCCTTGGCACTACTCTTAAATCCATCGATGAGAGCAGAATAGGTCATGCTAGGCATGTACTCTTGGCCAATCGGTCAAGACGGTCAGCAACACACAATTGCTTGCGACTTACACCGATGTGCCGCTATTTTTGGATCACACGCATCTTAGCACGCACGAGCTTAGCTGTACTTGTGCACTCAATATGAGTACATACATATCTAGCACGTTCAGTTAGTTTCCATTAAACAGCCCGAAACTGACATTTCAAAAAGTAGACATATGAAAGTGCCAAGGCACAGTGTTACTTCCACTGGTGTGTCTAGGAAAAAAATTCCATTGTCATTAATGCTTCTTTTTGTCCAATTAACAAAATATCAACTTCTGTCCGGGTCTTGCGTAGCACTGGCGCCTGAGGTGAGTTTAGTGCTTTTCTCCATTATTGCCAGTCCTGGGGACCTAAGACATAACTGAGTTTCTGCATTTTCAGTCTCAAGCGATAAAACCCAATAAAGTGTGGTGAGGTAAGTTTCGAAAGTTTGATTTTAAACCTAAATGGTCAGTACTTTAGTATAGAAGCATGTGACCGAGTAGTCAACTATCTTATCTCCGTGCTTTCAAACTATTCTGTTGGAAGCACACTTTAGGAAGTATTTGGGTTTGTCATCGATGCAATTTGCGTTCCTTTGTCCATCAAGTTTGCTGTGGTCGTCTAGAGGGCGGATTTGGAGCGTTTTCATTGTTTGTCAAGCCATTTGGTCTTACTTTTGTTCTGGGAGGAATGGAATGTCATTCTGTTCCTATTGTAGGGAGCATAAGAAAAAAACCAAAGCTGTTTAAACAGCCTCTCTCAAGGTGCTATCTGGTTAGAGGAAAGCAGCTTTAATAGTCCTCCACATGTGAAGAACAAAGAAGCGTGCCAAGAATTACGTTTGCAAATTTTGCGATTAAGAATTTGTCGTCACAGCACATGTATAACCAAGGTTACGTTTGCCATGTCCGCAAGTGTTACCGCTTGACGAATAACTCAGATATGAACCTAATCTACTGCATTCTCGACAAACCTGCTTGAAAAAAAACGTAACTGGTCAATAGATATCGACCGGAAAAAGGCAGTAAGCTTTCGACTAAAAATATTCATCGATAAAAACTGAAAATTTCATACTCACAATAACAACCGAAAAAAGTATGCCGATTCCAGAAAAATAAAAACTGAAACCGCAGAACCCTAGGCAGCTATTATAAGTTGTATTGATTCGTAATCTCAGGATACTACTTTCATCTTGCTTACATAAAACCACGGTATCTTATGCTTCGTTAGATTAATATAAAAATTTGTATGAATATTTTTATGCCATAAAGAATAGCAATGGACGTAAGGAGCATGCACGTGTTGCACATATTACGTCAAGACAGCTAGTCGTCTCGAAATGTCTTGCATGAATATCTCTGTGCCCTTCAAAATATATGGCCTAGATTTACCGTTCAACAATGCTTCTTGTCGTCGTGTGTGCCTATTGTATGCGACCTCGGCTGCTGATGACGGCGACAGGAATGGCGTCATCGGCCATGGTTGACAGGAGTAGCCGCTGTCACCAAG
The DNA here is from genome assembly GCF_016920785.2 of Ixodes scapularis. Lineage (NCBI taxonomy): Eukaryota > Metazoa > Arthropoda > Arachnida > Ixodida > Ixodidae > Ixodes > Ixodes scapularis. The sequence goes on from NW_024610013.1 coordinate 607,630, forward strand.
CAGCAGGCCGTCGTACTCTCCACTGGCCAGCTTGACTGCCAAGGTGCTCTCCGTGAAGATCCGAGAGTCGTGGGTGCTTCCAGGCCACCTTGCAACCACGTTGCGAATCCGAGAAGAGGTGTCAACGACCACCTGTACGTTGATGGAATGGTATCCATGGCGGTTGACGTACGCCTCCTCGTGCACATGGGGTGCCTGGATCCGGACATGGGTACCGTCAACAGCACCCACGACCAAAGGAAAGCCGGCCATGTCGTAGAACTTGTGCTGCAAGGCTGCCCCCTCCGCAGCGTCAGGCCATCTGCGTCGTTGATCCCCTCAGCAATTAAACCACATATAGTAAACTTACAGCTACAATGCTTATGAATACCTTTTTAATGAGGAATGCTAAGGACTTTGGCTGTGCCCTTCAAGTATGTGGTAGCAGTAAAGTGCCTCAGTAGCACCTATTCAATAGTGAAGTTTGCATGTTTTCATAGGATCCCTTTTTATTTTTGTTCAGTTACCAAGACCTATAAAGTGACTGTGATTCGGTGCAAGTCCTTACCAAAAGTGCAAACGGGTCGCTTTCTGAGGTTTCTCAGAAAAATAGCGTGCCCGGGCCCTTTCCAATCGGGCAAGTAGGACGCTTACGGCCGTAATCATTTTTTTTTTCTATTGAAAAGGGGGAGGGGGAGGGAGGGCTAGTTACTAGTAGGTAGAATATTACTGCCATAAAAAGGCAACCTACAAAACATCCCTATCACCAGCAATTCAGATATATTTTTAGTGTATTTACTTTACTTCAATACGGCTGGCAAACTACAATTAAAAGGAAAAAAAAAGGACCCTTACCGTATGAAGTCTTGTGCTCGACGAGCCAGCGCTACGGTGACTTGCCTCACAGCCCGTGAAGCACTTGACACATGCACGCGGATGTAGTCGCCTGCAGTGATCAGAAAGTTCCCAGTTGCGTAGAACTGCAAGGCGATGATCACTTGCTGCTCCGCAGAGAGGGCGCGGCTACGACGTGTACGGCGCTCCAAGTCCGGACGCAGTGTGTCGGCGAGAAACATTATGCCCGCTCTTCCAAATCGGAACCGTTGCTGCAGCCCATCCTCGTCGAAATCCTCAAAGGGGTTCAGGCGGTCCCGCAGCACACGCTGTCGCCTCATCATTGCCGCTGCGTACTGCGCGTCCGTGCGGTCTCTTCTGTGTCGGCGATTCCTTGCGTTGGACATTCTGCCCGGTATCAAAGTCGGAAATCGGTCCGCAAATCTTATCAGTCAGTCCGTGGCCGGTCGGAGGGTTTGTCGGTGGGTCGGTCGGTCGAAGGGCAGAATACAGACAGGAAAACTCAGATGATAACCGAAAACGAGAAACGCGCGTTGCGTGCAAGGCCAAGATTCCGAGACATTCGGGCTAGTTTCAAAACTTCCCACCACGCGGCGCTCAAAGACCAACCTGCAGAATATTTTTCAACCAGAAAAAAGTTCCCCTCGCCACACTTCCCATTTCCTCCTCTCCCACAGTTGACTTGACGGCGGGGAGACTCCTTTTGTTGCTGCATCTCGGGGCCAGATAGGCCAAGCTAAGCGCATAATGAGCGATTTGCGGCGGGAGGCACAGCGACCCCTTTCCTCCGGCGATACCAGAGAAGCGCCCGAAACCGAACCCTCCTTTCTGCAGCATTTCAGAGCCTAGCCTCTCGGTTTTGTCTCTGAATTTTTGTTTTGTTTTGCGATAAGCATGCTTGGCTACTCCGAGCATTTGACTGCTTCTGCCGTCCATGTAAAGTGACCCAAGGCCATGTGAGGATGGGCATAGGCTAAGGGCCATCGTCCAAGAACCCTAGAGTTCGAAGGAACTACCGCATTTTCCGGACTATAGCCCGGACCCGGTGCATAGTCCGCAGGGAAATATTTTGCGTCAAAAATAAAAGTGCTTGCTTAGATAGTCCGCACCCGGTACACAAACGGCACCCAGTGCAAAGCCCGCACTTAGCACCTAGTCCGAACGTAAAAAGTATCATACTCAGCAGACCTTGACAAACGCCTACTGTATTAGCTCACGATGAAGCTTTATCGTACGTAAATCAACATTAGTATAGTCCGTTACTCATAAAATCCTTCACGATTGTCATAGTGAAAGATCTAGAAAAATTATATCATTGTATTGTCCGCACCTGTAGATAGTCCGCATCGGGTGAATTTTCAACATTTAAATTTATATAGTCCGGAAAATACGGTACTAGAGAGTGTAGTGTGACCCCATGGGTACTTGAAGAGGAAGCGGCGAGCCTTACAAAAAGTGTTTACGGGACGGGAATTCATGCCAGCGTGCGTACTCTAACATGTCCGGTGCTTTTACCCCAACCCACCTGGTGTTGCCTAAATGGGACACACGTTGAAATAAACAGCGATGGGGGCTGTCAGACCGTTGCTTTTGTTCTGAAATTTGACCGAAACTCCAAATATTGAGATCTGCAAAAATCCATAATACGAAGCAGAGCCTTTTTTTTTCGGTTCCTTGCATTTTTATATTGCGTTTTGAGATCCGACTAGTGACCAGTGCCGCGTTTAGACGTCATATTGCACGTGGCCACACCGGTGACTAGAACTCCACCTTTCCGTAAACAAAAGTTTAAAGTACAAGTTCACCCGTCAAATTTTGGGAGTGTAATTACAATATTGCGTTAATCTTTCTCAACTCATTATCTCTTCTCGAAATGGTTAATCACTTTAGTACAGTCGCCCTCTTGAGATTTCTAGGCGAGATATGGCAAAAGCATTTTCCAAAACTAACTGTTTTACATTACCGATTCCTTTCTTAAAAATCACTAAAATTTAAATATATCACATTACAAATTACTGATTACTAAAACTATGGGCATTATCTTCGTATTACATTTAATTTTTGCAGGTAGAGTTTGCTTGTCGATAATGAAATATCAGTCTGCTGTTGCAAACAGTGCAATGTAGGCGCAATATAATATATTACTGTCATGCCGCAACCTTGTTCAGGAAGCCGCCGATGACAACGAGGTTTTACGATGCGCTAGTAACTCCAAAGTATCTGAATCAGTGGTGTCGCCATGCTGTACTACAGCGCAACATATGAGATTAGACCATAACCGTGCTCTCGCAAGCTCGTTTTTAATAAAAAAAAGAAGATAATATTTTTTCTTTAATTCTCTACTTGTGCTTGTAAGTTGCAACACAGCAAGAGCTACTCCAGTCTATTGTAATGTATCACTGATATCCGATAAGCTGAGGTGGCGTAACCTGTGCAGCATAAAATGCTTTGACGGAATCGTTTGTTCTTAGGTTCACACGTGAGGTGCGAGCTAACCTAACCTTTACCTACAGCCAAGAATAAAGGCTCCGAGCATTAATTGGAATGCGACGGAAGCACTTCGACTTTCCGGACTGCCGTGACTATATCTGGAATGACTTCTCTAATCGAGGTGAACACACGCACACATATACCGGAGGCACTGTTGAAGTCTCAGGGGCTCGGGTTTGCGTATAGATTATCATTTGCGCCGACACCCGGTTTTCGCTTTGCTAAAATATTTCAACAACTGCCAGTCTTGAACGGGTCAACAAAAGAACTGATCGTTTTCACGTGGTTGGGTTAAAACTATGTGGTTAGGCTACTGTATGGGTGCACTACTAAAACCAATTATAATGACATCTAATGCGACAATCACTTTCCTGTGTACTTCATCTTGTAAATAACACTTCTGCGATTGACATGTACTTTTGCGCGCGTGCACCGTCGGAAAAAGTCGCACCATTAAATGATCTCCCTTCTTTTTCTTTTCTTTTTTTCTGAGCGAGAAAAAAAAGGGGGGGGAGAGAAGGTTGTTGAGGGTAAAAAATGTTGGAGATATGTGCTCTGATTGTCATGATTGCGCATTTTTGATCACCTAACCTTTACAGCTCCCACATGAACGCGACGTCCCATGATGTCAACCGCAGAAACAGTTTGATCACTACTCGTACATCAGCCACTGCATTCGGCTTTCAGGTTATTGTGCACCTTCGTGCGTGTGTGCGTGCGTGTAACTTTGATATTTGTATCTGATGTTTAGGAGTGCATATCTCGTAATATTTTCTGGATATAGCGTTGAATTTTTTTTGTATATTCTTTCCGGAACGGTAAATCATCTAAAAATATTTTTTTCCTCGAGTTTTATAACTGAAAATATTTACAACACTTCAAACGTGCTTCAGTGTGAAAAGTTCCCCAACTTCAGCGTGCAATTAAAAATTTTTCTTTTTTTTCTCGAGGAAAATATTTTACACTATATCGCGTGGTGTTCCATTAACATGTTGCATTATTTTGTCTCCATGCGAAATGCAGCGCTTCGAAATACACGAACTAGGCAACTTTGACATTTTTACCCAATATTTGTGAGTTGTTATCTGGCAATGTCTTCAAGATATAGCATTGAACTATATCTGATATGCTCTTAACAAGAGGGCCTATCACCTACATAAAAATCATTACACTCACTAATAACTGGACAAATTTACAGTGCGGCAAACAGCTTCCAGGGCCGAACTCGTTCCCAAGCAATAACAAAAGTTACAAGTAAAAAAAGAAAAACGATACCGACATTTTTAGAAGCTTTTATTTCTACGCCACACAGTTTTATTCTGTCCAGAGTTTGCGAGCTCAGGCTGAACTCAAGCAGGATTTACCAATGAACCCCTCTAAGCGATCCATTATTCGCAAACACAAAGCAGCGTAGTCTGTTACGATCCGTTCTACCTTAAAATGGACCGCAGCGCACGCTACGAGCCATCGGAGGTAAATCAGTTCCGAGTGTGTGACACGTGACATGCGCTGAGTGTGGCACGAGGCCAAATGAAGCGCTCGCAGCGCTGCATTGGCTGGAACGACTTGCAGCGTCCGGTGTGGTCCATCCCTGAGTATACAGAACATAATCTTGTACCAAAGCAGTATGTCTGACTTCTCGGATTACCCCGAAGACATCTCCAAGCAGCTCACAAAAGTGTCATTGTATATTGTCAGAATGTCGAACCGGACCAAACCATTATCACGGAGTACCTTCTGCACAGGACAAGGCGAGGTGTTAAGTGCTCGCTCAAGCGTTGTGAGAGCCAGTCCTTTGAAGACAGGATATAAAGCTACGACCCTCGTGAGCCAATCGGGGCATCGGAGCAAAGCACTTGACGATGTGCCATAGAAACACGATCCTCCCACGGAGAGCTGTCTCGTGCGTCGCTCCCTTGCTCTGATTGGCCAACGGGGATCGCAGCTTTCGCGGTTTACCAAGTTATGGTGAAACGGAGATACACTCAGTCCGTGTAGCGTTTCTATCTGATCGTTTTTTCTGTTCCACGTATTTTTAAAGTTCAATGTCACGGTTTGAGCGGAGAATGTAACGTGGCTTTTTCGAAGCTACTGGAGAATCCAGTGTATGTCTGTTATCTGTTTCAACGGTCGTTTACTTACAAAAGCAAGCCGGGTCTTCCTGACAGAATAAAGTGCTCCTCGCCGACATTTACGATTCTGCCCCATTCCATGATTAGTTTAAGAAATAATCCAAATCCGAAAGCCCCGTTTCCATACCCCTGCCGCAAACCCCCGCGTTTTGTCACACATCTTCAAGAACCCCGGCTTTTAAAAACCAACGCCCGCTTAACAATTTTCAAGCTTCTCCCCTTATATTGCTATCAACGCGTTTCTTCCTACGCATTGTATACATGATTAAGCAAGGGATGGAGTTGACAACGCGACCACAATTACTACTTTTGTGTACTTGTTTATCGAATGCGCTCTCGTGGCCCGAAGTCGTTATAGAGCGGAAGGTAAATACACTGCCAAAATAGTCTGTACATCTGTAACAAATAATTACTAATAATAAACAGAAACAAAGAAGCAGGTCACGGGCCACCGCAAAAACGTCACTGATGGCATTTATAATAAAGTTAGGTCATTGATATTAGCAACCAACCAGATGAGGTGGTTTTATCCGTGGACTGAGCAAGGTAGGAAAGATTAACTCGTATTTCAAATTAATGCTGGTGATTGGGTCCGGACACTTCATCGAACGCCGTCTCATCGAAGCCATTTAATCGAACGTTATTGAATCAAACGCCGCTTGATCAAAGCCGTTTAATTGAATGCTTTAAAATAGTATTTGGAGATCGTTTCTCGTTTTCGGAAATAGTTCATTTTGCATCGAAGGAAAACTATATTCTATGCCATATTTTCAATTAAATGTCAGGACCAAGAAAAGAACTGCTTTTCTCCGGCAATATAATGGTAGTCGCATGAGGACAAACACGCGTACATTATGCAGTGCTAACTACCCCACGACAACCAGAAAGTTTCTGGCTCAGTGACTTGGTGTGCGCCGCCTATTTGTGTCACACTTCTGCTACTAAGCTTGTCTAAAATAGGGAACACCCAAGATCACAATTGCTTTAAAGATGTCATTTACGCACGAGAAAACCAGAAAGTTTTAGATGAGGCGATGAAAGGGATAAAAAAAGGGTACAAATATTTTCGGGCATTTCATTATGCACGTAGTTCGTAGCTCAGGCTCAAATCAATCACGATTTGCACAAGAAGCTGTCTGGTTTTCGAAGCTTTCTCCCAAGCCTCCCCGTTATTTACAGACTTGGGCTTGAAACATTGAACCCGAACACAAGAAAGAACGCAGTGGCGACTCCTCTCCCCCCTTTCCCCCTCGAGCGCCTCGATACCATGAGACATCGGAGGTGACTCAGTGCTGGGAAAAGTGACACGTGGCATTCGGATTTGGTGCAGCGATGCGCGCCAAGGAGCGAGAAGTCATATGAAACCCTCAGAGCAGTGCATCTGCTGGAACAGCTTGTAGCGTCCGGATGTCCTACTTCCATCAAGCCCCACCTCAGCGACCCGAAGGAATTCCGCAAGCAGGCTCTAAAGCGACCCATTGTGCGTTTCGAAAACCTTGAACGGGCAATAACGTTATCACAGAGTTCCTGGTATACTGAACAAAGAAGAATGATAAGTGCACCCCCCCCCCCCTTTCCTCGCTTTCAACATGAATCACACACACCCCGTTCCAGTATTGCTTCTTTCTTTTTTTTTCTTTTTTTTTTAATTCAATATTTCCAAGCGCGGGAGGCATGGGGTAGTGCGAGAGCGCCCTGTTTCAACGACTGCTCTTGTGAAAGATTGCATAAGTTTTGTTTTTATATATTATTATGAAGCCGCCAGTCGCTGCAGTTATGGCTTAAATCTCTGATGAACCCGGATACTTGGCGTTTTACAAATTTAGAAAAATACAAGGAGAGTCAAATGGCTCTGTCTTTATTCGCAAGGTTGTTGGATTCTTCAGACTGGGGATCCGAGCAATTCAGTGTAGGAAATTCCGGTGTAGGTCGTTTCGGTGCCGACATTTCGGAGCACGGACTTTTCGGTGCAGAGACTTTTTGCCGCATGGATATTTTTGTGTAAATACACGTTTGGAAGTTCAAATAGCTGAGCTTTCCAGCAGGCATTGCGGACGGCTAGCGGACATTTCATCGAACACCGTTTCATCGAACACCGTTTCATCGAATGAATGGATATTTCATCGAACGCCATTTCATCGAACGCCGTTTCATCGAATTTCTCTGTATCGAGTTTTGAGGCATAACAGTGCTTTGTAGATGTTTTACCTTACATTTGTTAAGACTAACGTAGTCACTTAAGAAACAGTCTTTAGGGTGGAGCCAAATTACTAGAAATAAAAACCATTGGTATAAAAACAAATGGGTATGCGACTTACTGAAAAGTTTTACTCATGTACCTGTCAGAAAACATGATACTGGAGGTAAAGGACCGACACTTAAAACACTTTTGAATGTCTGTCGTTTTTTTTACCGGCTGTCCGGGGGTTTCGGTAATGTGCCATTTACACCAGCTCACTTGCACACTTACGCTTAGTTGAAGGTTTATTCACGAAAATCATTTAACTGCCAGGGTAGCACGCTTATAATAAAACGATGCTCTGCCAGGAGAGCACACGAAATAAAATATAATGATACCCTGATTATCAGCTTTATGCTCAGATTGAACGTTTCTGTTTTTTTTTTTTTTAGTTTTCAATCTCTACAGAGTACAGCTGCACAAAGTGTCAGCCAACATGGTTTCGGGCTACACCTGGACTGGAACCACCTCCCCTTCACTGTCAACTTTATTACCGACCCTTTTGCCTATTATGAATCATCTTCAGGACGCTTTCTTAGGAAGGCCAACCCGCACCAGACAATAGTAAAGCCCTGGGTGTACTCTGTCACCCTTTCGGATCCTCACATAACCCAAGGTTACAGGTACACGCTGTCAAACAATAAAACACTACCCGCTTCCCAGAAAGCACATCGTGCTTTCTGTTTCTTTTGCTGTTTTTTTTTGTCTCATTTTTAATTGTTTCATGTGACGTGAAGAGGGGTCATTGTTTCATGGAGGCTTTTTTCTCGAAGCAGGACATGTTCACAATGGAACTTATCTCGTCACTATGCATACTGTGATTTAAAAAAATGGAGAATTAGATGACGTTGTGTATAAAGATCAAAATAAATTGCAAAAATATTGCAGGCTGTAACAGCGTTCGATGAAAAGGCGTTCGATGAAACGGCGTTCGATGAAACGGCGTTCGATGAAACGGTGTTCGATGAAACGGCTTCGATGAAACGGCGTTCGACGAAATGTCCGGACCCAATATAAGGGATGTAATTATCGAGATGTCTTATTTGACTATGTTTTTCCCCCTAATGAAAATATACGATAGGTGTAATCAAGCAATTATTTTCCTGTGTGATCCTGGGAGGACATGTTCATCGAAGACGTAAGGTACACGGATATTTCGGTGTAAACGGCCCGTCATTTCTGGCAATAGCATGCTTTAATAATTTAAAGGTTAGAATATACGTCAAGGACATCTTTATTAAGATTTGTCATAATTATGTCTGGATGATAGGTATGTAACGTGCATAAGCATGCGCATATGAAGTTACTCGCATGTGTGGCTTGATAATAATATATTCCGGAAAGAATGCCAGTTTCTAGCCCTCCCAAATACTATAACGGCCACGTATCACAAGTGAGTCGTCGTATACGTAATAAAGTCTGAGGCCTTCAAAAGAAATATAATCATGCACAAAGGGTAATGTGGGCCCCTTTTATTTACAAAACGCGTGTGCTCACTGCTCTGTGACCTTATCGGCGTTGCTAGCAACGCCCCTGAGGAATCGTCGAGCACCATTGCAGTCCCTGATCCCGGCTTTCCAAAAGACGCTACACGCGGGTGCAAGTTTATTCATTGTGGTCGGAGGCGAGAAACACATGCTCTAACCCCCGTGGGGCGGTGGTATCTGCTAAAAAGTCGAGCAGAAAGAGAAGATGACATTTTTTAATGAAGTTCGGGCAAAGAATAATCGTAAAATAAGGACAAAAGCGACTCTTTGCGTCGCTTTGTGTTCCACGACCATGCAACAAACACTCCACACACCAAATATTTCGAGCACCGAAATGCCCTAGACTCTACATACTGCTAGATGAAGCCTAAAACAAACCATTGTACTATACATGGGCTGTACCTACGCCACAGAAGAACGTCGCACGCCGGTTTCGACCATGCTGGTGGTTGAGACGACCGCGATTTGCAGCGGAGCTATGGAAGACGGTGGTGCGTTGGGCTGCAGCAAGCGCTCGCGCAACAAAAAAGAAGCGAAAACTACACGGCCAGCTTCTACCGTACTCCGGCGATCGCAACACCGGCGTGCACTGCGACGGAGATGCTGTCCAGAAAAAGAAGGCACGAATGGCATGCAGAGCCGGCTCAGGACAGACGTCGATGATGGGGCCGCTCATTATTGAGTTTGCG
>NW_024610013.1:715000-727500 GCF_016920785.2 Ixodes scapularis
GTCATTAGTTAGAAGTTTGAAAAGTGCATTGTTATGAACTCCGGAAATCAAATTCAAAATCTATTAGTTTAAGAGAGCCCGTGTGTGCCTATGCTTGTAGCTCTACGAGAGTGCAGGAGTTGATGGGGAGGAGACCAAAGCAGTAACAAGCAGTTGAGCTGCAGCGTGCGATTGCAGGAGTGTTGGACATTGCACTGCACTCCCGTTTGACCAATAGCTTCGGCAGGGATTTTTTCGAGCACACTCTTTCTAACGAGCTAATTATAAGTGCCTCAAATGACACATTTCGAGCTTTGTAACAATAATGCGGGAAGTAAGAAAATTTTTTTTCATTACTTATTTTGTCGCTCATGCTGCAATTTACACGTACTGCTATGGAAGCAACAGGTATAAGGGGATGTCCATCAATCATTCTTTACATTTCTATCATCCAAATTTCGAAACTCTATGTGGGATATCTGCAAGCACTACCCAAATTGATCTGTGCAAGAGTGATATATGTATTGCTGGAATGTCATTGTCATGTTGATAACACACTTTCAGCATTGTCACATGTGTCACACTCCTTTATGGGTTATTTTGGGTAGAACTTATGATAATCTTACATCCAGTTAGATCATACAAAAAAAGCTTAAAATAAAATTAATCAATATCTCAAAGCTGTTGGCTTCTTGCTAACTGTGCAGCACGGTTGAGCCCCTAACTGTTGCAGTTTCCAAAATTACAATTGTTGTTTAAGTAGCAAAACAATAAATATTATTTCAAGCAAAATTTTGATCTAGTTAGACAACTGTCTGACATAATTTTCTTATAATTATCTGCAAAACCTGATAAACAAAAGGTGAAAGCAATAGCCACGATCATAACAAAGCATCTTGCATTAGAAATGGACAGCCAGAAGATACCTATTCGGACACTTACACTTAGCCGAAGAAATGGTTGACAATAAAGTCTCGGGCCTCGTTGCTCTCAGCACGGTTGGCTGCTACGGGCTCAACGGGAACCTCAGCGGGGATGGCGGCCACGGGTGTCCTGCAGGGGTACCTCTTGGCCAGGCTGTGGAGGGCACAGCACGCGACAATGATGTCGCAGCACCGTTCTGGAGCCATTCGGAGCTCAGCGTGAAGGCAATGGAACCTCCGCTTGAGTTGGCCGATTGTCCTGTACATGCGCATGGATCAAAACCACATGTTATTCCTTCCCAGAAACCCAATAGCAAAATCGGACAACAGCGTGGAACGCAAATACTCAAGAGGATGACACGCAACAAGGACAAATTTACCGCTGAATTCGAATCGCAAATTGGCTGCCGTGCCCGATATCACACCTCCTAATTTTTCCAGCCCATTGCTCCAGGATATCGAAAGCTGGGCATTATGCATACCATTTTATTTTCCTTCCGAATTATTTTTACACTGCGTTCACATCCGGGGTCACCTGAGGTTAGCCTGTGCAATGTATTTTATAGAAAGCAACAAGCAAAGTGCAGCTTTATTCAAGCGCTATCCTCAAAGGGTTTCGTGGATATGCTTCCAAACAAACACCTGCATATGCACAGGCCAATATGTTAGAAGTTTTTGCTACCTGATTGCTGCCAACGCTGTAAGAATTAACTTGTAACCAAGCTTTATACTGCAACAAATACAGTACTATCAAAATTTCATTCTACATGTTACTTGTGAGACAGAGTGAAAAGAGAAAGAGAGCCAGACTCTTGTCTTGTTGAGCCTTTCCCCTTCCACTCTCCAGGAATAGATGTTCGTGGTAGTGCAACCCATCTACTTTTGTCATTGATCAATAAGAATCCGTCTTGTAAGTCTGGGAGATGTAAGACGTAAAGCACTTGATATAACGCCTTATCCAAGTACTCCTACCCTTTGATTGTGCCGCTAGTGTTCCTATTAGTTAGTGGTCCACGCACCGCCATTTCTGACTCAAGTGGAAGCTCCTGGACGCATGCAGCAAAAGTTTTGGTAGAGGGTCTTATGGCGCTTTCACAACGGAATCCCAAGCAAGATTTGCCTGAACATTTGAAATTGCTGCGACTCATCATCAGTCGTGAATGACGTGTAAGATGGTGTCTAGAGACTATTTGTGGAAACTTGTTATTGCATGCTCAACTTCAACATTGTCCAAAATGATGCCTTGGCACTACTCTTAAATCCATCGATGAGAGCAGAATAGGTCATGCTAGGCATGTACTCTTGGCCAATCGGTCAAGACGGTCAGCAACACACAATTGCTTGCGACTTACACCGATGTGCCGCTATTTTTGGATCACACGCATCTTAGCACGCACGAGCTTAGCTGTACTTGTGCACTCAATATGAGTACATACATATCTAGCACGTTCAGTTAGTTTCCATTAAACAGCCCGAAACTGACATTTCAAAAAGTAGACATATGAAAGTGCCAAGGCACAGTGTTACTTCCACTGGTGTGTCTAGGAAAAAAATTCCATTGTCATTAATGCTTCTTTTTGTCCAATTAACAAAATATCAACTTCTGTCCGGGTCTTGCGTAGCACTGGCGCCTGAGGTGAGTTTAGTGCTTTTCTCCATTATTGCCAGTCCTGGGGACCTAAGACATAACTGAGTTTCTGCATTTTCAGTCTCAAGCGATAAAACCCAATAAAGTGTGGTGAGGTAAGTTTCGAAAGTTTGATTTTAAACCTAAATGGTCAGTACTTTAGTATAGAAGCATGTGACCGAGTAGTCAACTATCTTATCTCCGTGCTTTCAAACTATTCTGTTGGAAGCACACTTTAGGAAGTATTTGGGTTTGTCATCGATGCAATTTGCGTTCCTTTGTCCATCAAGTTTGCTGTGGTCGTCTAGAGGGCGGATTTGGAGCGTTTTCATTGTTTGTCAAGCCATTTGGTCTTACTTTTGTTCTGGGAGGAATGGAATGTCATTCTGTTCCTATTGTAGGGAGCATAAGAAAAAAACCAAAGCTGTTTAAACAGCCTCTCTCAAGGTGCTATCTGGTTAGAGGAAAGCAGCTTTAATAGTCCTCCACATGTGAAGAACAAAGAAGCGTGCCAAGAATTACGTTTGCAAATTTTGCGATTAAGAATTTGTCGTCACAGCACATGTATAACCAAGGTTACGTTTGCCATGTCCGCAAGTGTTACCGCTTGACGAATAACTCAGATATGAACCTAATCTACTGCATTCTCGACAAACCTGCTTGAAAAAAAACGTAACTGGTCAATAGATATCGACCGGAAAAAGGCAGTAAGCTTTCGACTAAAAATATTCATCGATAAAAACTGAAAATTTCATACTCACAATAACAACCGAAAAAAGTATGCCGATTCCAGAAAAATAAAAACTGAAACCGCAGAACCCTAGGCAGCTATTATAAGTTGTATTGATTCGTAATCTCAGGATACTACTTTCATCTTGCTTACATAAAACCACGGTATCTTATGCTTCGTTAGATTAATATAAAAATTTGTATGAATATTTTTATGCCATAAAGAATAGCAATGGACGTAAGGAGCATGCACGTGTTGCACATATTACGTCAAGACAGCTAGTCGTCTCGAAATGTCTTGCATGAATATCTCTGTGCCCTTCAAAATATATGGCCTAGATTTACCGTTCAACAATGCTTCTTGTCGTCGTGTGTGCCTATTGTATGCGACCTCGGCTGCTGATGACGGCGACAGGAATGGCGTCATCGGCCATGGTTGACAGGAGTAGCCGCTGTCACCAAGCAGCAGGCCGTCGTACTCTCCACTGGCCAGCTTGACTGCCAAGGTGCTCTCCGTGAAGATCCGAGAGTCGTGGGTGCTTCCAGGCCACCTTGCAACCACGTTGCGAATCCGAGAAGAGGTGTCAACGACCACCTGTACGTTGATGGAATGGTATCCATGGCGGTTGACGTACGCCTCCTCGTGCACATGGGGTGCCTGGATCCGGACATGGGTACCGTCAACAGCACCCACGACCAAAGGAAAGCCGGCCATGTCGTAGAACTTGTGCTGCAAGGCTGCCCCCTCCGCAGCGTCAGGCCATCTGCGTCGTTGATCCCCTCAGCAATTAAACCACATATAGTAAACTTACAGCTACAATGCTTATGAATACCTTTTTAATGAGGAATGCTAAGGACTTTGGCTGTGCCCTTCAAGTATGTGGTAGCAGTAAAGTGCCTCAGTAGCACCTATTCAATAGTGAAGTTTGCATGTTTTCATAGGATCCCTTTTTATTTTTGTTCAGTTACCAAGACCTATAAAGTGACTGTGATTCGGTGCAAGTCCTTACCAAAAGTGCAAACGGGTCGCTTTCTGAGGTTTCTCAGAAAAATAGCGTGCCCGGGCCCTTTCCAATCGGGCAAGTAGGACGCTTACGGCCGTAATCATTTTTTTTTTCTATTGAAAAGGGGGAGGGGGAGGGAGGGCTAGTTACTAGTAGGTAGAAAATTACTGCCATAAAAAGGCAACCTACAAAACATCCCTATCACCAGCAATTCAGATATATTTTTAGTGTATTTACTTTACTTCAATACGGCTGGCAAACTACAATTAAAAGGAAAAAAAAAGGACCCTTACCGTATGAAGTCTTGTGCTCGACGAGCCAGCGCTACGGTGACTTGCCTCACAGCCCGTGAAGCACTTGACACATGCACGCGGATGTAGTCGCCTGCAGTGATCAGAAAGTTCCCAGTTGCGTAGAACTGCAAGGCGATGATCACTTGCTGCTCCGCAAAGAGGGCGCGGCTACGACGTGTACGGCGCTCCAAGTCCGGACGCAGTGTGTCGGCGAGAAACATTATGCCCGCTCTTCCAAATCGGAACCGTTGCTGCAGCCCATCCTCGTCGAAATCCTCAAAGGGGTTCAGGCGGTCCCGCAGCACACGCTGTCGCCTCATCATTGCCGCTGCGTACTGCGCGTCCGTGCGGTCTCTTCTGTGTCGGCGATTCCTTGCGTTGGACATTCTGCCCGGTATCAAAGTCGGAAATCGGTCCGCAAATCTTATCAGTCAGTCCGTGGCCGGTCGGAGGGTTTGTCGGTGGGTCGGTCGGTCGAAGGGCAGAATACAGACAGGAAAACTCAGATGATAACCGAAAACGAGAAACGCGCGTTGCGTGCAAGGCCAAGATTCCGAGACATTCGGGCTAGTTTCAAAACTTCCCACCACGCGGCGCTCAAAGACCAACCTGCAGAATATTTTTCAACCAGAAAAAAGTTCCCCTCGCCACACTTCCCATTTCCTCCTCTCCCACAGTTGACTTGACGGCGGGGAGACTCCTTTTGTTGCTGCATCTCGGGGCCAGATAGGCCAAGCTAAGCGCATAATGAGCGATTTGCGGCGGGAGGCACAGCGACCCCTTTCCTCCGGCGATACCAGAGAAGCGCCCGAAACCGAACCCTCCTTTCTGCAGCATTTCAGAGCCTAGCCTCTCGGTTTTGTCTCTGAATTTTTGTTTTGTTTTGCGATAAGCATGCTTGGCTACTCCGAGCATTTGACTGCTTCTGCCGTCCATGTAAAGTGACCCAAGGCCATGTGAGGATGGGCATAGGCTAAGGGCCATCGTCCAAGAACCCTAGAGTTCGAAGGAACTACCGCATTTTCCGGACTATAGCCCGGACCCGGTGCATAGTCCGCAGGGAAATATTTTGCGTCAAAAATAAAAGTGCTTGCTTAGATAGTCCGCACCCGGTACACAAACGGCACCCAGTGCAAAGCCCGCACTTAGCACCTAGTCCGAACGTAAAAAGTATCATACTCAGCAGACCTTGACAAACGCCTACTGTATTAGCTCACGATGAAGCTTTATCGTACGTAAATCAACATTAGTATAGTCCGTTACTCATAAAATCCTTCACGATTGTCATAGTGAAAGATCTAGAAAAATTATATCATTGTATTGTCCGCACCTGTAGATAGTCCGCATCGGGTGAATTTTCAACATTTAAATTTATATAGTCCGGAAAATACGGTACTACAGAGTGTAGTGTGACCCCATGGGTACTTGAAGAGGAAGCGGCGAGCCTTACAAAAAGTGTTTACGGGACGGGAATTCATGCCAGCGTGCGTACTCTAACATGTCCGGTGCTTTTACCCCAACCCACCTGGTGTTGCCTAAATGGGACACACGTTGAAATAAACAGCGATGGGGGCTGTCAGACCGTTGCTTTTGTTCTGAAATTTGACCGAAACTCCAAATATTGAGATCTGCAAAAATCCATAATACGAAGCAGAGCCTTTTTTTTTCGGTTCCTTGCATTTTTATATTGCGTTTTGAGATCCGACTAGTGACCAGTGCCGCGTTTAGACGTCATATTGCACGTGGCCACACCGGTGACTAGAACTCCACCTTTCCGTAAACAAAAGTTTAAAGTACAAGTTCACCCGTCAAATTTTGGGAGTGTAATTACAATATTGCGTTAATCTTTCTCAACTCATTATCTCTTCTCGAAATGGTTAATCACTTTAGTACAGTCGCCCTCTTGAGATTTCTAGGCGAGATATGGCAAAAGCATTTTCCAAAACTAACTGTTTTACATTACCGATTCCTTTCTTAAAAATCACTAAAATTTAAATATATCACATTACAAATTACTGATTACTAAAACTATGGGCATTATCTTCGTATTACATTTAATTTTTGCAGGTAGAGTTTGCTTGTCGATAATGAAATATCAGTCTGCTGTTGCAAACAGTGCAATGTAGGCGCAATATAATATATTACTGTCATGCCGCAACCTTGTTCAGGAAGCCGCCGATGACAACGAGGTTTTACGATGCGCTAGTAACTCCAAAGTATCTGAATCAGTGGTGTCGCCATGCTGTACTACAGCGCAACATATGAGATTAGACCATAACCGTGCTCTCGCAAGCTCGTTTTTAATAAAAAAAAGAAGATAATATTTTTTCTTTAATTCTCTACTTGTGCTTGTAAGTTGCAACACAGCAAGAGCTACTCCAGTCTATTGTAATGTATCACTGATATCCGATAAGCTGAGGTGGCGTAACCTGTGCAGCATAAAATGCTTTGACGGAATCGTTTGTTCTTAGGTTCACACGTGAGGTGCGAGCTAACCTAACCTTTACCTACAGCCAAGAATAAAGGCTCCGAGCATTAATTGGAATGCGACGGAAGCACTTCGACTTTCCGGACTGCCGTTACTATATCTGGAATGACTTCTCTAATCGAGGTGAACACACGCACACATATACCGGAGGCACTGTTGAAGTCTCAGGGGCTCGGGTTTGCGTATAGATTATCATTTGCGCCGACACCCGGTTTTCGCTTTGCTAAAATATTTCAACAACTGCCAGTCTTGAACGGGTCAACAAAAGAACTGATCGTTTTCACGTGGTTGGGTTAAAACTATGTGGTTAGGCTACTGTATGGGTGCACTACTAAAACCAATTATAATGACATCTAATGCGACAATCACTTTCCTGTGTACTTCATCTTGTAAATAACACTTCTGCGATTGACATGTACTTTTGCGCGCGTGCACCGTCGGAAAAAGTCGCACCATTAAATGATCTCCCTTCTTTTTCTTTTCTTTTTTTCTGAGCGAGAAAAAAAAGGGGGGGGAGAGAAGGTTGTTGAGGGTAAAAAATGTTGGAGATATGTGCTCTGATTGTCATGATTGCGCATTTTTGATCACCTAACCTTTACAGCTCCCACATGAACGCGACGTCCCATGATGTCAACCGCAGAAACAGTTTGATCACTACTCGTACATCAGCCACTGCATTCGGCTTTCAGGTTATTGTGCACCTTCGTGCGTGTGTGCGTGCGTGTAACTTTGATATTTGTATCTGATGTTTAGGAGTGCATATCTCGTAATATTTTCTGGATATAGCGTTGAATTTTTTTTTGTATATTCTTTCCGGAACGGTAAATCATCTAAAAATATTTTTTTCCTCGAGTTTTATAACTGAAAATATTTACAACACTTCAAACGTGCTTCAGTGTGAAAAGTTCCCCAACTTCAGCGTGCAATTAAAAATTTTTCTTTTTTTTCTCGAGGAAAATATTTTACACTATATCGCGTGGTGTTCCATTAACATGTTGCATTATTTTGTCTCCATGCGAAATGCAGCGCTTCGAAATACACGAACTAGGCAACTTTGACATTTTTACCCAATATTTGTGAGTTGTTATCTGGCAATGTCTTCAAGATATAGCATTGAACTATATCTGATATGCTCTTAACAAGAGGGCCTATCACCTACATAAAAATCATTACACTCACTAATAACTGGACAAATTTACAGTGCGGCAAACAGCTTCCAGGGCCGAACTCGTTCCCAAGCAATAACAAAAGTTACAAGTAAAAAAAGAAAAACGATACCGACATTTTTAGAAGCTTTTATTTCTACGCCACACAGTTTTATTCTGTCCAGAGTTTGCGAGCTCAGGCTGAACTCAAGCAGGATTTACCAATGAACCCCTCTAAGCGATCCATTATTCGCAAACACAAAGCAGCGTAGTCTGTTACGATCCGTTCTACCTTAAAATGGACCGCAGCGCACGCTACGAGCCATCGGAGGTAAATCAGTTCCGAGTGTGTGACACGTGACATGCGCTGAGTGTGGCACGAGGCCAAATGAAGCGCTCGCAGCGCTGCATTGGCTGGAACGACTTGCAGCGTCCGGTGTGGTCCATCCCTGAGTATACAGAACATAATCTTGTACCAAAGCAGTATGTCTGACTTCTCGGATTACCCCGAAGACATCTCCAAGCAGCTCACAAAAGTGTCATTGTATATTGTCAGAATGTCGAACCGGACCAAACCATTATCACGGAGTACCTTCTGCACAGGACAAGGCGAGGTGTTAAGTGCTCGCTCAAGCGTTGTGAGAGCCAGTCCTTTGAAGACAGGATATAAAGCTACGACCCTCGTGAGCCAATCGGGGCATCGGAGCAAAGCACTTGACGATGTGCCATAGAAACACGATCCTCCCACGGAGAGCTGTCTCGTGCGTCGCTCCCTTGCTCTGATTGGCCAACGGGGATCGCAGCTTTCGCGGTTTACCAAGTTATGGTGAAACGGAGATACACTCAGTCCGTGTAGCGTTTCTATCTGATCGTTTTTTCTGTTCCACGTATTTTTAAAGTTCAATGTCACGGTTTGAGCGGAGAATGTAACGTGGCTTTTTCGAAGCTACTGGAGAATCCAGTGTATGTCTGTTATCTGTTTCAACGGTCGTTTACTTACAAAAGCAAGCCGGGTCTTCCTGACAGAATAAAGTGCTCCTCGCCGACATTTACGATTCTGCCCCATTCCATGATTAGTTTAAGAAATAATCCAAATCCGAAAGCCCCGTTTCCATACCCCTGCCGCAAACCCCCGCGTTTTGTCACACATCTTCAAGAACCCCGGCTTTTAAAAACCAACGCCCGCTTAACAATTTTCAAGCTTCTCCCCTTATATTGCTATCAACGCGTTTCTTCCTACGCATTGTATACATGATTAAGCAAGGGATGGAGTTGACAACGCGACCACAATTACTACTTTTGTGTACTTGTTTATCGAATGCGCTCTCGTGGCCCGAAGTCGTTATAGAGCGGAAGGTAAATACACTGCCAAAATAGTCTGTACATCTGTAACAAATAATTACTAATAATAAACAGAAACAAAGAAGCAGGTCACGGGCCACCGCAAAAACGTCACTGATGGCATTTATAATAAAGTTAGGTCATTGATATTAGCAACCAACCAGATGAGGTGGTTTTATCCGTGGACTGAGCAAGGTAGGAAAGATTAACTCGTATTTCAAATTAATGCTGGTGATTGGGTCCGGACACTTCATCGAACGCCGTCTCATCGAAGCCATTTAATCGAACGTTATTGAATCAAACGCCGCTTGATCAAAGCCGTTTAATTGAATGCTTTAAAATAGTATTTGGAGATCGTTTCTCGTTTTCGGAAATAGTTCATTTTGCATCGAAGGAAAACTATATTCTATGCCATATTTTCAATTAAATGTCAGGACCAAGAAAAGAACTGCTTTTCTCCGGCAATATAATGGTAGTCGCATGAGGACAAACACGCGTACATTATGCAGTGCTAACTACCCCACGACAACCAGAAAGTTTCTGGCTCAGTGACTTGGTGTGCGCCGCCTATTTGTGTCACACTTCTGCTACTAAGCTTGTCTAAAATAGGGAACACCCAAGATCACAATTGCTTTAAAGATGTCATTTACGCACGAGAAAACCAGAAAGTTTTAGATGAGGCGATGAAAGGGATAAAAAAAGGGTACAAATATTTTCGGGCATTTCATTATGCACGTAGTTCGTAGCTCAGGCTCAAATCAATCACGATTTGCACAAGAAGCTGTCTGGTTTTCGAAGCTTTCTCCCAAGCCTCCCCGTTATTTACAGACTTGGGCTTGAAACATTGAACCCGAACACAAGAAAGAACGCAGTGGCGACTCCTCTCCCCCCTTTCCCCCTCGAGCGCCTCGATACCATGAGACATCGGAGGTGACTCAGTGCTGGGAAAAGTGACACGTGGCATTCGGATTTGGTGCAGCGATGCGCGCCAAGGAGCGAGAAGTCATATGAAACCCTCAGAGCAGTGCATCTGCTGGAACAGCTTGTAGCGTCCGGATGTCCTACTTCCATCAAGCCCCACCTCAGCGACCCGAAGGAATTCCGCAAGCAGGCTCTAAAGCGACCCATTGTGCGTTTCGAAAACCTTGAACGGGCAATAACGTTATCACAGAGTTCCTGGTATACTGAACAAAGAAGAATGATAAGTGCACCCCCCCCCTTTCCTCGCTTTCAACATGAATCACACACACCCCGTTCCAGTATTGCTTCTTTCTTTTTTTTTCTTTTTTTTTTAATTCAATATTTCCAAGCGCGGGAGGCATGGGGTAGTGCGAGAGCGCCCTGTTTCAACGACTGCTCTTGTGAAAGATTGCATAAGTTTTGTTTTTATATATTATTATGAAGCCGCCAGTCGCTGCAGTTATGGCTTAAATCTCTGATGAACCCGGATACTTGGCGTTTTACAAATTTAGAAAAATACAAGGAGAGTCAAATGGCTCTGTCTTTATTCGCAAGGTTGTTGGATTCTTCAGACTGGGGATCCGAGCAATTCAGTGTAGGAAATTCCGGTGTAGGTCGTTTCGGTGCCGACATTTCGGAGCACGGACTTTTCGGTGCAGAGACTTTTTGCCGCATGGATATTTTTGTGTAAATACACGTTTGGAAGTTCAAATAGCTGAGCTTTCCAGCAGGCATTGCGGACGGCTAGCGGACATTTCATCGAACACCGTTTCATCGAACACCGTTTCATCGAATGAATGGATATTTCATCGAACGCCATTTCATCGAACGCCGTTTCATCGAATTTCTCTGTATCGAGTTTTGAGGCATAACAGTGCTTTGTAGATGTTTTACCTTACATTTGTTAAGACTAACGTAGTCACTTAAGAAACAGTCTTTAGGGTGGAGCCAAATTACTAGAAATAAAAACCATTGGTATAAAAACAAATGGGTATGCGACTTACTGAAAAGTTTTACTCATGTACCTGTCAGAAAACATGATACTGGAGGTAAAGGACCGACACTTAAAACACTTTTGAATGTCTGTCGTTTTTTTTACCGGCTGTCCGGGGGTTTCGGTAATGTGCCATTTACACCAGCTCACTTGCACACTTACGCTTAGTTGAAGGTTTATTCACGAAAATCATTTAACTGCCAGGGTAGCACGCTTATAATAAAACGATGCTCTGCCAGGAGAGCACACGAAATAAAATATAATGATACCCTGATTATCAGCTTTATGCTCAGATTGAACGTTTCTGTTTTTTTTTTTTTAGTTTTCAATCTCTACAGAGTACAGCTGCACAAAGTGTCAGCCAACATGGTTTCGGGCTACACCTGGACTGGAACCACCTCCCCTTCACTGTCAACTTTATTACCGACCCTTTTGCCTATTATGAATCATCTTCAGGACGCTTTCTTAGGAAGGCCAACCCGCACCAGACAATAGTAAAGCCCTGGGTGTACTCTGTCACCCTTTCGGATCCTCACATAACCCAAGGTTACAGGTACACGCTGTCAAACAATAAAACACTACCCGCTTCCCAGAAAGCACATCGTGCTTTCTGTTTCTTTTGCTGTTTTTTTTTGTCTCATTTTTAATTGTTTCATGTGACATGAAGAGGGGTCATTGTTTCATGGAGGCTTTTTTCTCGAAGCAGGACATGTTCACAATGGAACTTATCTCGTCACTATGCATACTGTGATTTAAAAAAATGGAGAATTAGATGACGTTGTGTATAAAGATCAAAATAAATTGCAAAAATATTGCAGGCTGTAACAGCGTTCGATGAAAAGGCGTTCGATGAAACGGCGTTCGATGAAACGGCGTTCGATGAAACGGTGTTCGATGAAACGGCTTCGATGAAACGGCGTTCGACGAAATGTCCGGACCCAATATAAGGGATGTAATTATCGAGATGTCTTATTTGACTATGTTTTTCCCCCTAATGAAAATATACGATAGGTGTAA
>NW_024610013.1:835000-847500 GCF_016920785.2 Ixodes scapularis
TTCAAAATCTATTAGTTTAAGAGAGCCCGTGTGTGCCTATGCTTGTAGCTCTACGAGAGTGCAGGAGTTGATGGGGAGGAGACCAAAGCAGTAACAAGCAGTTGAGCTGCAGCGTGCGATTGCAGGAGTGTTGGACATTGCACTGCACTCCCGTTTGACCAATAGCTTCGGCAGGGATTTTTTCGAGCACACTCTTTCCAACGAGCTAATTATAAGTGCCTCAAATGACACATTTCGAGCTTTGTAACAATAATGCGGGAAGTAAGAAAATTTTTTTTCATTACTTATTTTGTCGCTCATGCTGCAATTTACACGTACTGCTATGGAAGCAACAGGTATAAGGGGATGTCCATCAATCATTCTTTACATTTCTATCATCCAAATTTCGAAACTCTATGTGGGATATCTGCAAGCACTACCCAAATTGATCTGTGCAAGAGTGATATATGTATTGCTGGAATGTCATTGTCATGTTGATAACACACTTTCAGCATTGTCACATGTGTCACACTCCTTTATGGGTTATTTTGGGTAGAACTTATGATAATCTTACATCCAGTTAGATCATACAAAAAAAGCTTAAAATAAAATTAATCAATATCTCAAAGCTGTTGGCTTCTTGCTAACTGTGCAGCACGGTTGAGCCCCTAACTGTTGCAGTTTCCAAAATTACAATTGTTGTTTAAGTAGCAAAACAATAAATATTATTTCAAGCAAAATTTTGATCTAGTTAGACAACTGTCTGACATAATTTTCTTATAATTATCTGCAAAACCTGATAAACAAAAGGTGAAAGCAATAGCCACGATCATAACAAAGCATCTTGCATTAGAAATGGACAGCCAGAAGATACCTATTCGGACACTTACACTTAGCCGAAGAAATGGTTGACAATAAAGTCTCGGGCCTCGTTGCTCTCAGCACGGTTGGCTGCTACGGGCTCAACGGGAACCTCAGCGGGGATGGCGGCCACGGGTGTCCTGCAGGGGTACCTCTTGGCCAGGCTGTGGAGGGCACAGCACGCGACAATGATGTCGCAGCACCGTTCTGGAGCCATTCGGAGCTCAGCGTGAAGGCAATGGAACCTCCGCTTGAGTTGGCCGATTGTCCTGTACATGCGCATGGATCAAAACCACATGTTATTCCTTCCCAGAAACCCAATAGCAAAATCGGACAACAGCGTGGAACGCAAATACTCAAGAGGATGACACGCAACAAGGACAAATTTACCGCTGAATTCGAATCGCAAATTGGCTGCCGTGCCCGATATCACACCTCCTAATTTTTCCAGCCCATTGCTCCAGGATATCGAAAGCTGGGCATTATGCATACCATTTTATTTTCCTTCCGAATTATTTTTACACTGCGTTCACATCCGGGGTCACCTGAGGTTAGCCTGTGCAATGTATTTTATAGAAAGCAACAAGCAAAGTGCAGCTTTATTCAAGCGCTATCCTCAAAGGGTTTCGTGGATATGCTTCCAAACAAACACCTGCATATGCACAGGCCAATATGTTAGAAGTTTTTGCTACCTGATTGCTGCCAACGCTGTAAGAATTAACTTGTAACCAAGCTTTATACTGCAACAAATACAGTACTATCAAAATTTCATTCTACATGTTACTTGTGAGACAGAGTGAAAAGAGAAAGAGAGCCAGACTCTTGTCTTGTTGAGCCTTTCCCCTTCCACTCTCCAGGAATAGATGTTCGTGGTAGTGCAACCCATCTACTTTTGTCATTGATCAATAAGAATCCGTCTTGTAAGTCTGGGAGATGTAAGACGTAAAGCACTTGATATAACGCCTTATCCAAGTACTCCTACCCTTTGATTGTGCCGCTAGTGTTCCTATTAGTTAGTGGTCCACGCACCGCCATTTCTGACTCAAGTGGAAGCTCCTGGACGCATGCAGCAAAAGTTTTGGTAGAGGGTCTTATGGCGCTTTCACAACGGAATCCCAAGCAAGATTTGCCTGAACATTTGAAATTGCTGCGACTCATCATCAGTCGTGAATGACGTGTAAGATGGTGTCTAGAGACTATTTGTGGAAACTTGTTATTGCATGCTCAACTTCAACATTGTCCAAAATGATGCCTTGGCACTACTCTTAAATCCATCGATGAGAGCAGAATAGGTCATGCTAGGCATGTACTCTTGGCCAATCGGTCAAGACGGTCAGCAACACACAATTGCTTGCGACTTACACCGATGTGCCGCTATTTTTGGATCACACGCATCTTAGCACGCACGAGCTTAGCTGTACTTGTGCACTCAATATGAGTACATACATATCTAGCACGTTCAGTTAGTTTCCATTAAACAGCCCGAAACTGACATTTCAAAAAGTAGACATATGAAAGTGCCAAGGCACAGTGTTACTTCCACTGGTGTGTCTAGGAAAAAAAATCCATTGTCATTAATGCTTCTTTTTGTCCAATTAACAAAATATCAACTTCTGTCCGGGTCTTGCGTAGCACTGGCGCCTGAGGTGAGTTTAGTGCTTTTCTCCATTATTGCCAGTCCTGGGGACCTAAGACATAACTGAGTTTCTGCATTTTCAGTCTCAAGCGATAAAACCCAATAAAGTGTGGTGAGGTAAGTTTCGAAAGTTTGATTTTAAACCTAAATGGTCAGTACTTTAGTATAGAAGCATGTGACCGAGTAGTCAACTATCTTATCTCCGTGCTTTCAAACTATTCTGTTGGAAGCACACTTTAGGAAGTATTTGGGTTTGTCATCGATGCAATTTGCGTTCCTTTGTCCATCAAGTTTGCTGTGGTCGTCTAGAGGGCGGATTTGGAGCGTTTTCATTGTTTGTCAAGCCATTTGGTCTTACTTTTGTTCTGGGAGGAATGGAATGTCATTCTGTTCCTATTGTAGGGAGCATAAGAAAAAAACCAAAGCTGTTTAAACAGCCTCTCTCAAGGTGCTATCTGGTTAGAGGAAAGCAGCTTTAATAGTCCTCCACATGTGAAGAACAAAGAAGCGTGCCAAGAATTACGTTTGCAAATTTTGCGATTAAGAATTTGTCGTCACAGCACATGTATAACCAAGGTTACGTTTGCCATGTCCGCAAGTGTTACCGCTTGACGAATAACTCAGATATGAACCTAATCTACTGCATTCTCGACAAACCTGCTTGAAAAAAAACGTAACTGGTCAATAGATATCGACCGGAAAAAGGCAGTAAGCTTTCGACTAAAAATATTCATCGATAAAAACTGAAAATTTCATACTCACAATAACAACCGAAAAAAGTATGCCGATTCCAGAAAAATAAAAACTGAAACCGCAGAACCCTAGGCAGCTATTATAAGTTGTATTGATTCGTAATCTCAGGATACTACTTTCATCTTGCTTACATAAAACCACGGTATCTTATGCTTCGTTAGATTAATATAAAAATTTGTATGAATATTTTTATGCCATAAAGAATAGCAATGGACGTAAGGAGCATGCACGTGTTGCACATATTACGTCAAGACAGCTAGTCGTCTCGAAATGTCTTGCATGAATATCTCTGTGCCCTTCAAAATATATGGCCTAGATTTACCGTTCAACAATGCTTCTTGTCGTCGTGTGTGCCTATTGTATGCGACCTCGGCTGCTGATGACGGCGACAGGAATGGCGTCATCGGCCATGGTTGACAGGAGTAGCCGCTGTCACCAAGCAGCAGGCCGTCGTACTCTCCACTGGCCAGCTTGACTGCCAAGGTGCTCTCCGTGAAGATCCGAGAGTCGTGGGTGCTTCCAGGCCACCTTGCAACCACGTTGCGAATCCGAGAAGAGGTGTCAACGACCACCTGTACGTTGATGGAATGGTATCCATGGCGGTTGACGTACGCCTCCTCGTGCACATGGGGTGCCTGGATCCGGACATGGGTACCGTCAACAGCACCCACGACCAAAGGAAAGCCGGCCATGTCGTAGAACTTGTGCTGCAAGGCTGCCCCCTCCGCAGCGTCAGGCCATCTGCGTCGTTGATCCCCTCAGCAATTAAACCACATATAGTAAACTTACAGCTACAATGCTTATGAATACCTTTTTAATGAGGAATGCTAAGGACTTTGGCTGTGCCCTTCAAGTATGTGGTAGTAGTAAAGTGCCTCAGTAGCACCTATTCAATAGTGAAGTTTGCATGTTTTCATAGGATCCCTTTTTATTTTTGTTCAGTTACCAAGACCTATAAAGTGACTGTGATTCGGTGCAAGTCCTTACCAAAAGTGCAAACGGGTCGCTTTCTGAGGTTTCTCAGAAAAATAGCGTGCCCGGGCCCTTTCCAATCGGGCAAGTAGGACGCTTACGGCCGTAATCATTTTTTTTTTCTATTGAAAAGGGGGAGGGGGAGGGAGGGCTAGTTACTAGTAGGTAGAATATTACTGCCATAAAAAGGCAACCTACAAAACATCCCTATCACCAGCAATTCAGATATATTTTTAGTGTATTTACTTTACTTCAATACGGCTGGCAAACTACAATTAAAAGGAAAAAAAAAGGACCCTTACCGTATGAAGTCTTGTGCTCGACGAGCCAGCGCTACGGTGACTTGCCTCACAGCCCGTGAAGCACTTGACACATGCACGCGGATGTAGTCGCCTGCAGTGATCAGAAAGTTCCCAGTTGCGTAGAACTGCAAGGCGATGATCACTTGCTGCTCCGCAGAGAGGGCGCGGCTACGACGTGTACGGCGCTCCAAGTCCGGACGCAGTGTGTCGGCGAGAAACATTATGCCCGCTCTTCCAAATCGGAACCGTTGCTGCAGCCCATCCTCGTCGAAATCCTCAAAGGGGTTCAGGCGGTCCCGCAGCACACGCTGTCGCCTCATCATTGCCGCTGCGTACTGCGCGTCCGTGCGGTCTCTTCTGTGTCGGCGATTCCTTGCGTTGGACATTCTGCCCGGTATCAAAGTCGGAAATCGGTCCGCAAATCTTATCAGTCAGTCCGTGGCCGGTCGGAGGGTTTGTCGGTGGGTCGGTCGGTCGAAGGGCAGAATACAGACAGGAAAACTCAGATGATAACCGAAAACGAGAAACGCGCGTTGCGTGCAAGGCCAAGATTCCGAGACATTCGGGCTAGTTTCAAAACTTCCCACCACGCGGCGCTCAAAGACCAACCTGCAGAATATTTTTCAACCAGAAAAAAGTTCCCCTCGCCACACTTCCCATTTCCTCCTCTCCCACAGTTGACTTGACGGCGGGGAGACTCCTTTTGTTGCTGCATCTCGGGGCCAGATAGGCCAAGCTAAGCGCATAATGAGCGATTTGCGGCGGGAGGCACAGCGACCCCTTTCCTCCGGCGATACCAGAGAAGCGCCCGAAACCGAACCCTCCTTTCTGCAGCATTTCAGAGCCTAGCCTCTCGGTTTTGTCTCTGAATTTTTGTTTTGTTTTGCGATAAGCATGCTTGGCTACTCCGAGCATTTGACTGCTTCTGCCGTCCATGTAAAGTGACCCAAGGCCATGTGAGGATGGGCATAGGCTAAGGGCCATCGTCCAAGAACCCTAGAGTTCGAAGGAACTACCGCATTTTCCGGACTATAGCCCGGACCCGGTGCATAGTCCGCAGGGAAATATTTTGCGTCAAAAATAAAAGTGCTTGCTTAGATAGTCCGCACCCGGTACACAAACGGCACCCAGTGCAAAGCCCGCACTTAGCACCTAGTCCGAACGTAAAAAGTATCATACTCAGCAGACCTTGACAAACGCCTACTGTATTAGCTCACGATGAAGCTTTATCGTACGTAAATCAACATTAGTATAGTCCGTTACTCATAAAATCCTTCACGATTGTCATAGTGAAAGATCTAGAAAAATTATATCATTGTATTGTCCGCACCTGTAGATAGTCCGCATCGGGTGAATTTTCAACATTTAAATTTATATAGTCCGGAAAATACGGTACTACAGAGTGTAGTGTGACCCCATGGGTACTTGAAGAGGAAGCGGCGAGCCTTACAAAAAGTGTTTACGGGACGGGAATTCATGCCAGCGTGCGTACTCTAACATGTCCGGTGCTTTTACCCCAACCCACCTGGTGTTGCCTAAATGGGACACACGTTGAAATAAACAGCGATGGGGGCTGTCAGACCGTTGCTTTTGTTCTGAAATTTGACCGAAACTCCAAATATTGAGATCTGCAAAAATCCATAATACGAAGCAGAGCCTTTTTTTTTCGGTTCCTTGCATTTTTATATTGCGTTTTGAGATCCGACTAGTGACCAGTGCCGCGTTTAGACGTCATATTGCACGTGGCCACACCGGTGACTAGAACTCCACCTTTCCGTAAACAAAAGTTTAAAGTACAAGTTCACCCGTCAAATTTTGGGAGTGTAATTACAATATTGCGTTAATTTTTCTCAACTCATTATCTCTTCTCGAAATGGTTAATCACTTTAGTACAGTCGCCCTCTTGAGATTTCTAGGCGAGATATGGCAAAAGCATTTTCCAAAACTAACTGTTTTACATTACCGATTCCTTTCTTAAAAATCACTAAAATTTAAATATATCACATTACAAATTACTGATTACTAAAACTATGGGCATTATCTTCGTATTACATTTAATTTTTGCAGGTAGAGTTTGCTTGTCGATAATGAAATATCAGTCTGCTGTTGCAAACAGTGCAATGTAGGCGCAATATAATATATTACTGTCATGCCGCAACCTTGTTCAGGAAGCCGCCGATGACAACGAGGTTTTACGATGCGCTAGTAACTCCAAAGTATCTGAATCAGTGGTGTCGCCATGCTGTACTACAGCGCAACATATGAGATTAGACCATAACCGTGCTCTCGCAAGCTCGTTTTTAATAAAAAAAAGAAGATAATATTTTTTCTTTAATTCTCTACTTGTGCTTGTAAGTTGCAACACAGCAAGAGCTACTCCAGTCTATTGTAATGTATCACTGATATCCGATAAGCTGAGGTGGCGTAACCTGTGCAGCATAAAATGCTTTGACGGAATCGTTTGTTCTTAGGTTCACACGTGAGGTGCGAGCTAACCTAACCTTTACCTACAGCCAAGAATAAAGGCTCCGAGCATTAATTGGAATGCGACGGAAGCACTTCGACTTTCCGGACTGCCGTGACTATATCTGGAATGACTTCTCTAATCGAGGTGAACACACGCACACATATACCGGAGGCACTGTTGAAGTCTCAGGGGCTCGGGTTTGCGTATAGATTATCATTTGCGCCGACACCCGGTTTTCGCTTTGCTAAAATATTTCAACAACTGCCAGTCTTGAACGGGTCAACAAAAGAACTGATCGTTTTCACGTGGTTGGGTTAAAACTATGTGGTTAGGCTACTGTATGGGTGCACTACTAAAACCAATTATAATGACATCTAATGCGACAATCACTTTCCTGTGTACTTCATCTTGTAAATAACACTTCTGCGATTGACATGTACTTTTGCGCGCGTGCACCGTCGGAAAAAGTCGCACCATTAAATGATCTCCCTTCTTTTTCTTTTCTTTTTTTCTGAGCGAGAAAAAAAAGGGGGGGGAGAGAAGGTTGTTGAGGGTAAAAAATGTTGGAGATATGTGCTCTGATTGTCATGATTGCGCATTTTTGATCACCTAACCTTTACAGCTCCCACATGAACGCGACGTCCCATGATGTCAACCGCAGAAACAGTTTGATCACTACTCGTACATCAGCCACTGCATTCGGCTTTCAGGTTATTGTGCACCTTCGTGCGTGTGTGCGTGCGTGTAACTTTGATATTTGTATCTGATGTTTAGGAGTGCATATCTCGTAATATTTTCTGGATATAGCGTTGAATTTTTTTTTGTATATTCTTTCCGGAACGGTAAATCATCTAAAAATATTTTTTTCCTCGAGTTTTATAACTGAAAATATTTACAACACTTCAAACGTGCTTCAGTGTGAAAAGTTCCCCAACTTCAGCGTGCAATTAAAAATTTTTCTTTTTTTTCTCGAGGAAAATATTTTACACTATATCGCGTGGTGTTCCATTAACATGTTGCATTATTTTGTCTCCATGCGAAATGCAGCGCTTCGAAATACACGAACTAGGCAACTTTGACATTTTTACCCAATATTTGTGAGTTGTTATCTGGCAATGTCTTCAAGATATAGCATTGAACTATATCTGATATGCTCTTAACAAGAGGGCCTATCACCTACATAAAAATCATTACACTCACTAATAACTGGACAAATTTACAGTGCGGCAAACAGCTTCCAGGGCCGAACTCGTTCCCAAGCAATAACAAAAGTTACAAGTAAAAAAAGAAAAACGATACCGACATTTTTAGAAGCTTTTATTTCTACGCCACACAGTTTTATTCTGTCCAGAGTTTGCGAGCTCAGGCTGAACTCAAGCAGGATTTACCAATGAACCCCTCTAAGCGATCCATTATTCGCAAACACAAAGCAGCGTAGTCTGTTACGATCCGTTCTACCTTAAAATGGACCGCAGCGCACGCTACGAGCCATCGGAGGTAAATCAGTTCCGAGTGTGTGACACGTGACATGCGCTGAGTGTGGCACGAGGCCAAATGAAGCGCTCGCAGCGCTGCATTGGCTGGAACGACTTGCAGCGTCCGGTGTGGTCCATCCCTGAGTATACAGAACATAATCTTGTACCAAAGCAGTATGTCTGACTTCTCGGATTACCCCGAAGACATCTCCAAGCAGCTCACAAAAGTGTCATTGTATATTGTCAGAATGTCGAACCGGACCAAACCATTATCACGGAGTACCTTCTGCACAGGACAAGGCGAGGTGTTAAGTGCTCGCTCAAGCGTTGTGAGAGCCAGTCCTTTGAAGACAGGATATAAAGCTACGACCCTCGTGAGCCAATCGGGGCATCGGAGCAAAGCACTTGACGATGTGCCATAGAAACACGATCCTCCCACGGAGAGCTGTCTCGTGCGTCGCTCCCTTGCTCTGATTGGCCAACGGGGATCGCAGCTTTCGCGGTTTACCAAGTTATGGTGAAACGGAGATACACTCAGTCCGTGTAGCGTTTCTATCTGATCGTTTTTTCTGTTCCACGTATTTTTAAAGTTCAATGTCACGGTTTGAGCGGAGAATGTAACGTGGCTTTTTCGAAGCTACTGGAGAATCCAGTGTATGTCTGTTATCTGTTTCAACGGTC
This sequence comes from Ixodes scapularis, assembly GCF_016920785.2. Lineage (NCBI taxonomy): Eukaryota > Metazoa > Arthropoda > Arachnida > Ixodida > Ixodidae > Ixodes > Ixodes scapularis. The sequence goes on from NW_024610013.1 coordinate 844,127, forward strand.
GTTTACTTACAAAAGCAAGCCGGGTCTTCCTGACAGAATAAAGTGCTCCTCGCCGACATTTACGATTCTGCCCCATTCCATGATTAGTTTAAGAAATAATCCAAATCCGAAAGCCCCGTTTCCATACCCCTGCCGCAAACCCCCGCGTTTTGTCACACATCTTCAAGAACCCCGGCTTTTAAAAACCAACGCCCGCTTAACAATTTTCAAGCTTCTCCCCTTATATTGCTATCAACGCGTTTCTTCCTACGCATTGTATACATGATTAAGCAAGGGATGGAGTTGACAACGCGACCACAATTACTACTTTTGTGTACTTGTTTATCGAATGCGCTCTCGTGGCCCGAAGTCGTTATAGAGCGGAAGGTAAATACACTGCCAAAATAGTCTGTACATCTGTAACAAATAATTACTAATAATAAACAGAAACAAAGAAGCAGGTCACGGGCCACCGCAAAAACGTCACTGATGGCATTTATAATAAAGTTAGGTCATTGATATTAGCAACCAACCAGATGAGGTGGTTTTATCCGTGGACTGAGCAAGGTAGGAAAGATTAACTCGTATTTCAAATTAATGCTGGTGATTGGGTCCGGACACTTCATCGAACGCCGTCTCATCGAAGCCATTTAATCGAACGTTATTGAATCAAACGCCGCTTGATCAAAGCCGTTTAATTGAATGCTTTAAAATAGTATTTGGAGATCGTTTCTCGTTTTCGGAAATAGTTCATTTTGCATCGAAGGAAAACTATATTCTATGCCATATTTTCAATTAAATGTCAGGACCAAGAAAAGAACTGCTTTTCTCCGGCAATATAATGGTAGTCGCATGAGGACAAACACGCGTACATTATGCAGTGCTAACTACCCCACGACAACCAGAAAGTTTCTGGCTCAGTGACTTGGTGTGCGCCGCCTATTTGTGTCACACTTCTGCTACTAAGCTTGTCTAAAATAGGGAACACCCAAGATCACAATTGCTTTAAAGATGTCATTTACGCACGAGAAAACCAGAAAGTTTTAGATGAGGCGATGAAAGGGATAAAAAAAGGGTACAAATATTTTCGGGCATTTCATTATGCACGTAGTTCGTAGCTCAGGCTCAAATCAATCACGATTTGCACAAGAAGCTGTCTGGTTTTCGAAGCTTTCTCCCAAGCCTCCCCGTTATTTACAGACTTGGGCTTGAAACATTGAACCCGAACACAAGAAAGAACGCAGTGGCGACTCCTCTCCCCCCTTTCCCCCTCGAGCGCCTCGATACCATGAGACATCGGAGGTGACTCAGTGCTGGGAAAAGTGACACGTGGCATTCGGATTTGGTGCAGCGATGCGCGCCAAGGAGCGAGAAGTCATATGAAACCCTCAGAGCAGTGCATCTGCTGGAACAGCTTGTAGCGTCCGGATGTCCTACTTCCATCAAGCCCCACCTCAGCGACCCGAAGGAATTCCGCAAGCAGGCTCTAAAGCGACCCATTGTGCGTTTCGAAAACCTTGAACGGGCAATAACGTTATCACAGAGTTCCTGGTATACTGAACAAAGAAGAATGATAAGTGCACCCCCCCCCCTTTCCTCGCTTTCAACATGAATCACACACACCCCGTTCCAGTATTGCTTCTTTCTTTTTTTTTCTTTTTTTTTTAATTCAATATTTCCAAGCGCGGGAGGCATGGGGTAGTGCGAGAGCGCCCTGTTTCAACGACTGCTCTTGTGAAAGATTGCATAAGTTTTGTTTTTATATATTATTATGAAGCCGCCAGTCGCTGCAGTTATGGCTTAAATCTCTGATGAACCCGGATACTTGGCGTTTTACAAATTTAGAAAAATACAAGGAGAGTCAAATGGCTCTGTCTTTATTCGCAAGGTTGTTGGATTCTTCAGACTGGGGATCCGAGCAATTCAGTGTAGGAAATTCCGGTGTAGGTCGTTTCGGTGCCGACATTTCGGAGCACGGACTTTTCGGTGCAGAGACTTTTTGCCGCATGGATATTTTTGTGTAAATACACGTTTGGAAGTTCAAATAGCTGAGCTTTCCAGCAGGCATTGCGGACGGCTAGCGGACATTTCATCGAACACCGTTTCATCGAACACCGTTTCATCGAATGAATGGATATTTCATCGAACGCCATTTCATCGAACGCCGTTTCATCGAATTTCTCTGTATCGAGTTTTGAGGCATAACAGTGCTTTGTAGATGTTTTACCTTACATTTGTTAAGACTAACGTAGTCACTTAAGAAACAGTCTTTAGGGTGGAGCCAAATTACTAGAAATAAAAACCATTGGTATAAAAACAAATGGGTATGCGACTTACTGAAAAGTTTTACTCATGTACCTGTCAGAAAACATGATACTGGAGGTAAAGGACCGACACTTAAAACACTTTTGAATGTCTGTCGTTTTTTTTACCGGCTGTCCGGGGGTTTCGGTAATGTGCCATTTACACCAGCTCACTTGCACACTTACGCTTAGTTGAAGGTTTATTCACGAAAATCATTTAACTGCCAGGGTAGCACGCTTATAATAAAACGATGCTCTGCCAGGAGAGCACACGAAATAAAATATAATGATACCCTGATTATCAGCTTTATGCTCAGATTGAACGTTTCTGTTTTTTTTTTTTTTTAGTTTTCAATCTCTACAGAGTACAGCTGCACAAAGTGTCAGCCAACATGGTTTCGGGCTACACCTGGACTGGAACCACCTCCCCTTCACTGTCAACTTTATTACCGACCCTTTTGCCTATTATGAATCATCTTCAGGACGCTTTCTTAGGAAGGCCAACCCGCACCAGACAATAGTAAAGCCCTGGGTGTACTCTGTCACCCTTTCGGATCCTCACATAACCCAAGGTTACAGGTACACGCTGTCAAACAATAAAACACTACCCGCTTCCCAGAAAGCACATCGTGCTTTCTGTTTCTTTTGCTGTTTTTTTTTGTCTCATTTTTAATTGTTTCATGTGACATGAAGAGGGGTCATTGTTTCATGGAGGCTTTTTTCTCGAAGCAGGACATGTTCACAATGGAACTTATCTCGTCACTATGCATACTGTGATTTAAAAAAATGGAGAATTAGATGACGTTGTGTATAAAGATCAAAATAAATTGCAAAAATATTGCAGGCTGTAACAGCGTTCGATGAAAAGGCGTTCGATGAAACGGCGTTCGATGAAACGGCGTTCGATGAAACGGTGTTCGATGAAACGGCTTCGATGAAACGGCGTTCGACGAAATGTCCGGACCCAATATAAGGGATGTAATTATCGAGATGTCTTATTTGACTATGTTTTTCCCCCTAATGAAAATATACGATAGGTGTAATCAAGCAATTATTTTCCTGTGTGATCCTGGGAGGACATGTTCATCGAAG
>NW_024610013.1:1010000-1022500 GCF_016920785.2 Ixodes scapularis
CTATCTGGTTAGAGGAAAGCAGCTTTAATAGTCCTCCACATGTGAAGAACAAAGAAGCGTGCCAAGAATTACGTTTGCAAATTTTGCGATTAAGAATTTGTCGTCACAGCACATGTATAACCAAGGTTACGTTTGCCATGTCCGCAAGTGTTACCGCTTGACGAATAACTCAGATATGAACCTAATCTACTGCATTCTCGACAAACCTGCTTGAAAAAAAACGTAACTGGTCAATAGATATCGACCGGAAAAAGGCAGTAAGCTTTCGACTAAAAATATTCATCGATAAAAACTGAAAATTTCATACTCACAATAACAACCGAAAAAAGTATGCCGATTCCAGAAAAATAAAAACTGAAACCGCAGAACCCTAGGCAGCTATTATAAGTTGTATTGATTCGTAATCTCAGGATACTACTTTCATCTTGCTTACATAAAACCACGGTATCTTATGCTTCGTTAGATTAATATAAAAATTTGTATGAATATTTTTATGCCATAAAGAATAGCAATGGACGTAAGGAGCATGCACGTGTTGCACATATTACGTCAAGACAGCTAGTCGTCTCAAAATGTCTTGCATGAATATCTCTGTGCCCTTCACAATATATGGCCTAGATTTACCGTTCAACAATGCTTCTTGTCGTCGTGTGTGCCTATTGTATGCGACCTCGGCTGCTGATGACGGCGACAGAAATGGCGTCATCGGCCATGGTTGACAGGAGTAGCCGCTGTCACCAAGCAGCAGGCCGTCGTACTCTCCACTGGCCAGCTTGACTGCCAAGGTGCTCTCCGTGAAGATCCGAGAGTCGTGGGTGCTTCCAGACCACCTTGCAACCACGTTGCGAATCTGAGAAGAGGCGTCAACGACCACCTGTACAGTGATGGAATGGTATCCATGGCGGTTGACGTACGCCTCCTCGTGCACATGGGGTGCCTGGATCCGGACATGGGTACCGTCAACAGCACCCACGACCAAAGGAAAGCCGGCCATGTCGTAGAACTTGTGCTGCAAGGCTGCCCCCTCCGCAGCGTCAGGCCATCTGCGTCGTTGATCCCCTCAGCAATTAAACCACATATAGTAAACTTACAGCTACAATGCTTATGAATACCTTTTTAATGAGGAATGCTAAGGACTTTGGCTGTGCCCTTCAAGTATGTGGTAGCAGTAAAGTGCCTCAGTAGCACCTATTCAATAGTGAAGTTTGCATGTTTTCATAGGATCCCTTTTTATTTTTGTTCAGTTACCAAGACCTATAAAGTGACTGTGATTCGGTGCAAGTCCTTACCAAAAGTGCAAACGGGTCGCTTTCTGAGGTTTCTCTGAAAAATAGCGTGCCCGGGCCCTTTCCAATCGGGCAAGTAGGACGCTTACGGCCGTAATCATTTTTTTTTCTATTGAAAAGGGGGGGGGGGGGAGGGAGGGCTAGTTACTAGTAGGTAGAATATTACTGCCATAAAAAGGCAACCTACAAAACATCCCTATCACCAGCAATTCAGATATATTTTTAGTGTATTTACTTTACTTCAATACGGCTGGCAAACTACAATTAGAAGGAAAAAAAAGGACCCTTACCGTATGAAGTCTTGTGCTCGACGAGCCAGCGCTACGGTGACTTGCCTTACAGCCCGTGAAGCACTTGACACATGCACGCGGATGTAGTCGCCTGCAGTGATCAGAAAGTTCCCAGTTGCGTAGAACTGCAAGGCGATGATCACTTGCTGCTCCGCAGAGAGGGCGCGGCTACGACGTGTACGGCGCTCCAAGTCCGGACGCAGTGTGTCGGCGAGAAACATAATGCCCGCTCTTCCAAATCGGAACCGTTGCTGCAGCCCATCCTCGTCGAAATCCTCAAAGAGGTTCAGGCGGTCCCGCAGCACACGCTGTCGCCTCATCATTGCCGCTGCGTACTGCGCGTCCGTGCGGTCTCTTCTGTGTCGGCGATTCCTCGCGTTGGACATTCTGCCCGGTATCAAAGTCGGAAATCGGTCCGCAAATCTTATCAGTCAGTCCGTGGCCGGTCGGAGGGTTTGTCGGTGGGTCGGTCGGTCGAAGGGCAGAATACAGACAGGAAAACTCAGATGATAACCGAAAACGAGAAACGCGCGTTGCGTGCAAGGCCAAGATTCCGAGACATTCGGGCTAGTTTCAAAACTTCCCACCACGCGGCGCTCAAAGACCAACCTGCAGAATATTTTTCAACCAGAAAAAAGTTCCCCTCGCCACACTTCCCATTTCCTCCTCTTCCACAGTTGACTTGACGGCGGGGAGACTCCTTTTGTTGCTGCATCTCGGGGCCAGAGCTCTGCTCGGGGCCAGATAAGCCAAGATAAGCGCATAATGGGCGATTTGCGGCGGGAGGCACAGCGACCCCTTTCCTCCGGCGATACCAGAGAAGCGCCCGAAACCGAACCCTCCTTTCTGCAGCATTTCAGAGCCTAGCCTCTCGGTTTTGTCTCTGAATTTTTGTTTTGTTTTGCGATAAGCATGCTTGGCTACTCCGAGCATTTGACTGCTTCTGCCGTCCATGTAAAGTGACCCAAGGCCATGTGAGGATGGGCATAGGCTAAGGGCCATCGTCCAAGAACCCTAGAGTTCAAAGGAACTACCGCATTTTCCGGACTATAGCCCGGACCCGGTGCATAGTCCGCAGGGAAATATTTTGCGTCAAAAATAAAAGTGCTTGCTTAGATAGTCCGCACCCGGTACACAAACGGCACCCAGTGCAAAGCCCGCACTTAGCACCTAGTCCGAACGTAAAAAGTATCATACTCAGCAGACCTTGACAAACGCCTACTGTATTAGCTCACGATGAAGCTTTATCGTACGTAAATCAACATTAGTATAGTCCGTTACTCATAAAATCCTTCACGATTGTCATAGTGAAGGATCTAGAAAAAGTATATCATTGTATTGTCCGCACCTGTAGATAGTCCGCATCGGGTGAATTTTCAACTTTTAAACTTAAATATTCCGGAAAATACGGTACTACAGAGTGTAGTGTGACCCCATGGGTACTTGAAGAGGAAGCGGCGAGCCTTACAAAAAGTGTTTACGGGACGGGAATTCATGCCAGCGTGCGTACTCTAACATGTCCGGTGCTTTTACCCCAACCCACCTGGTGTTGCCTAAATGGGACACACGTTGAAATAAACAGTGATGGGGGCTGTCAGACCGTTGTTTTTGTTCTGAAATTTGACCAAAACTCCAAATATTGAGATCTGCAAAAATTCATAATACGAAGCAGAGCCTTTTTTTTTCGGTTCCTTGCATTTTTATATTGCGTTTTGAGATCCGACTAGTGACCAGAGCCGCGTTTAGACGTCATATTGCACGTGGCCACACCGGTGACTAGAACTCCACCTTTCCGTAAACAAAAGTTTAAAGTACAAGTTCACCCGTCAAATTTTGGGAGTGTAATTACAATATTGCGTTAATTTTTCTCAACTCATTATCTCTTCTCGAAATGGTTAATCACTTTAGTACAGTCGCCCTCTTGAGATTTCTAGCGAGATATGGCAAAAGCATTTTCCAAAACTAACTGTTTTACATTACCGATTCCTTTCTTAAAAATCACTAAAATCTCATTATATCACATTACAAATTACTGATTACTAAAACTATGGGCATTCTCTTCGTATTACATTTAATTTTTGCAGGTAGAGTTTGCTTGTCAATAATGAAATATCAGTCTGCTGTTGCAAACAGTGCAATGTAGGCGCAATATAATATATTACTGTCATGCCGCAACCTTGTTCAGGAAGCCGCCGATGACAACGAGGTTTTACGATGCGCTAGTAACTCCAAAGTATCTGAATCAGTGGTGTCGCCATGCTGTACTACAGCGCAACATATGAGATGAGACCATAACCGTGCTCTCGCAAGCTCGTTTTTAATAAAAAAAAAGAAGATAATATTTTTTCTTTAATTCTCTACTTGTGCTTGTAAGTTGCAACACAGCAAGAGCTACTCAAGTCTATTGTAATGTATCACTGATATCCGATAAGCTGAGGTGGCGTAACCTGTGCAGCATAAAATACTTTGACGGAATCGTTTGTTCTTAGGTTCACACGTGAGGTGCGAGCTAACCTAACCTATACCTACAGCCAAGAATAAAGGCTCCGAGCATTAATTGGAATGCGAGGGAAGCACTTCGACTTTCCGGACTGCCGTGATTATATCTGGAATGACTTCTCTAATCTAGGTGAACACACGCACACATATACCGGAGGCACTGTTGAAGTCTCAGGGGCTCGGGTTTGCGTATAGATTATCATTTGCGCCGATACCCGGTTTTCGCTTTGCAAAAATATTTCAACAACTGCCAGTCTTGAACGGGTCAACAAAAGAACTGATCGTTTTCACGTAGTTGGGTTAAAACTATGTGGTTAGGCTACTGTATGGGTGCACTACTAAAACCAATTATAATGACATCTAATGCGACAATCACTTTCCTGTGTACTTTATCTTGTAAATAACACTTTTGCGATTGACATGTACTTTTGCGCGCGTGCACCGTCGGAAAAAGTCGCACCATTAAATGATCTCCCTTCTTTTTCTTTTCTTTTTTTCTGAGCGAGAAAAAAAGGGGGGGGAGAGAAGGTTGTTGAGGGTAAAAAATGTTGGAGATATGTGCTCTGATTGTCATGATTGTGCATTTTTGATCACCTAACCTATACAGCTCCCACATGAACGCGACGTCCCATGATGTCAACCGCAGAAACAGTTTGATCACTACTCGTACATCAGCCACTGCATTCGGCTTTCAGGTTATTGTGTACCTTCGTGCGTGTGTGCGTGCGTGTAACTTTGATATTTGTATCTGATGTTTAGGAGTGCATATCTCGTAATATTTTCTGGATATAGCGTTGAATTTTTTTTTGTATATTCTTTCCGGAACGGTAAATCATCTAAAGATATTTTTTTACTCGAGTTTTATAACTGAAAATATTTACAACGCTTCAAACGTGCTTCAGTGTGAAAAGTTCCCCAACTTCAGCGTGCAATTAAAAAATTTTTCTTTTTTTTCTCGAGGAAAATATTTTGCACTATATCGCGTGGTGTTCCATTAACATGTTGCATTATTTTGTCTCCATGCGAAATGCAGCGCTTCGAAATACACGAACTAGGCAACTTTGACATTTTTACCCAATATTTGTGAGTTGTTATCTGGCAATGTCTTCAAGATATAGCATTGAACTATATCTGATATGCTCTTCCCAAGAGGGCCTATCACCTACATAAAAATCATTACACTTACTAATAACTGGACAAATTTACAGTGCGGCAAACAGCTTCCAGGGCCGAACTCGTTCCCAAGCAATAACAAAAGTTACAAGTAAAAAAAGAAAAACGATACCGACATTTTTAGAAGCTTTTATTTCTACGCCACACAGTTTTATTCTGTCCAGAGTTTGCGAGCTCAGGCTGAACTCAAGCAGGATTTACCAATGAACCCCTCTAAGCGATCCATTATTCGCAAACACAAAGCAGCGTAGTCTGTTACGATCCGTTCTACCTAAAAATGGACCGCAGCGCACGCTACGAGCCATCGGAGGTAAATCAGTTCCGAGTGTGTGACACGTGACATGCGCTGAGTGTGGCACGAGGCCAAATGAAGCGCTCGCAGCGCTGCATTGGCTGGAACGACTTGCAGCGTCCGGTGTGGTCCATCCCTGAGTATACAGAACATAATCTTGTACCAAAGCAGTATGTCTGACTTCTCGGATTACCCCGAAGACATCTCCAAGCAGCTCACAAAAGTGTCATTGTATATTGTCAGAATGTCGAACCGGACCAAACCATTATCACGGAGTACCTTCTGCACAGGACAAGGCGAGGGGTTAAGTGCTCGCTCAAGCGTTGTGAGAGCCAGTCCTTTGAAGACAGGATATAAAGCTACGACCCTCGTGAGCCAATCGGGGCATCGGAGCAAAGCACTTGACGATGTGCCATAGAAACACGATCCTCCCACGGAGAGCTGTCTCGTGCGTCGCTCCTTTGCTCTGATTGGCCAACGGGGATCGCAGCTTTCGCGGTTTACCAAGTTATGGTGAAACGGAGATACACTCAGTCCGTGTAGCGTTTCTATCTGATCGTTTTTTCTGTTCCACGTATTTTTAAAGTTCAATGTCACGGTTTGAGCGGAGAATGTAACGTGGCTTTTTCGAAGCTACTGGAGAATCCAATGTATGTCTGTTATCTGTTTCAACGGTAGTTTACTTACAAAAGCAAGCCGGGTCTTCCTGACAGAATAAAGTGCTCCTCGCCGACATTTACGATTCTGCCCCATTCCATGATTAGTTCAAGAAATAATCCAAATCCGAAAGCCCCGTTTCCATACCCCTGCCGCAAACCCCCGCGTTTTGTCACACATCTTCAAGATCCCCGGCTTTTAAAAACCAACGCCCGCTTAACAATTTTCCAAGCTTCTCCCCTTATATTGCTATCAACGCGTTTCTTCCTACGCATTGTATACATGATTAAGCAAGGGATGGAGTTGACAACGCGACCACAATTACTACTTTTGTGTACTTGTTTATCGAATGCGCTCTCGTGGCCCGAAGTCGTTATAGAGCGGAAGGTAAATACACTGCCAAAATAGTCTGTACATCTGTAACAAATAATTACTAATAATAAACAGAAACAAAGAAGCAGGTCACGGGCCACCGCAAAAACGTCACTGATGGCATTTATAATAAAGTTAGGTCATTGATATTAGCAACCAACCAGATGAGGTGGTTTTATCCGTGGACTGAGCAAGGTAGGAAAGATTAACTCGTATTTCAAATTAATGCTGGTTATTGGGTCCGGACACTTCATCGAACGCCGTCTCATCGAAGCCATTTAATTGAACGTTATTGAATCAAACGCCGCTTGATCAAAGCCGTTTAATTGAATGCTTTAAAATAGTATTTGGAGATCGTTTCTCGTTTTCGGAAATAGTTCATTTTGCATCGAAGGAAAACTATATTCTATGCCATATTTTCAATTAAATGTCAGGACCAAGAAAAGAACTGCTTTTCTCCGGCAATATAATGGTAGTCGCATGAGGACAAACACGCGTACATTATGCAGTGCTAACTACCCCGCGACAACCAGAAAGTTTCTGGCTCAGTGACTTGGTGTGCGCCGCCTATTTGTGTCACACTTCTGCTCTAAGCTTGTCTAAAATAGGGAACACCCAAGATCACAATTGCTTTAAAGATGTCATTTACGCACGAGAAAACCAGAAAGTTTTAGATGAGGCGATGAAAGGGATAAAAAAAGGGTACAAATATTTTCGGGCATTTCATTATGCACGTAGTTCGTAGCTCAGGCTCAAATCAATCACGATTTGCACAAGAAGCTGTCTGGTTTTCGAAGCTTTCTCCCTAGCCTCCCCGTTATTTACAGACTTGGGCTTGAAACATTGAACCCGAACACAAGAAAGAACGCAGTGGCGACTCCTCTCCCCCCCTTTCCCCTCGAGCGCCTCGATACCATGAGACATCGGAGGTGACTCAGTGCTGGGAAAAGTGACACGTGGCATTCGGATTTGGTGCAGCGATGCGCGCCAAGGAGCGAGAAGTCATATGAAACCCTCAGAGCAGTGCATCTGCTGGAACAGCTTGTAGCGTCCGGATGTCCTACTTCCATCAAGCCCCACCTCAGCGACCCGAAGGAATTCCGCAAGCAGGCTCTAAAGCGACCCATTGTGCGTTTCGAAAACCTTGAACGGGCAATAACGTTATCACAGAGTTCCTGGTATACTGAACAAAGAAGAATGATAAGTGCCCCCCCTTTCCTCGCTTTCAACGTGAATCACACACACCCCGTTCCAGTATTGCTTCTTTCTTTTTTTTCTTTTTTTTAATTCAATATTTCCAAGCGCGGGAGGCATGGGGTAGTGCGAGAGCGCCCTGTTCCAACGACTGCTCTTGTGAAAGATTGCATAAGTTTTGTTTTTATATATTATTATGAAGCCGCCAGTCGCTGCAGTTATGGCTTAAATCTCTGATGAACCCGGATACTTGGCGTTTTACAAATTTAGAAAAATACAAGGAGAATCAAATGGCTCTGTCTTTATTCGCAAGGTTGTTGGATTCTTCAGACTGGGGATCCGAGCAATTCAGTGTAGGAAATTCCGGTGTAGGTCGTTTCGGTGCCGACATTTCGGAGCACGGACTTTTCGGTGCGGAGACTTTTTGCCGCATGGATATTTTTGTGTAAATACACGTTTGGAAGTTCAAATAGCTGAGCTTTCCAGCAGGCATTGCGGACGGCTAGCGGACATTTCATCGAACACCGTTTCATCGGGGCGGCGGAGAAAAGCTCACCGGAGAAAAGCTCACCGGAGAAAAGCTCACCGGAGATAAGCTCACCGGAGAAAAGCTCACCGCAAAACCGGCAGATGCGGAGAAAAGCTCACCGATTTTTTTTTTTATCTTAGCGGATTCTGCGTTAAGAGGTAATTTAACACAATTCGCATTCGCCACTTCATTTTTTTTAAAAAAAGATATGTCCTCTTTTTTGTAATATTCTTGAAGGTCATTGTGCATATTTACTAATTCCTCAGAAATTAGTAATCACCCATTCTGTATAATAATGAAGCCACAAAAATGTTATCAAAACATCGTTCACCGGTAAAAAAGACAACAATTTATTGACATCTGAGGGTGCGCCGTCGGTAGCTTTGTCAAATAAAGAGGTTTGTTCTTTGTGAGCTAATATGAATAGCGGTGTGTGAACCGTTTCAGCTCCAAATATTCTGTAGTGCCTAATAGTTAAGTAGGTATTTGTTGATGCAATCAGTGTCGGCTACGCTGTTTTCTTTCTGTTAATTTCAATAAGAAAACTTTAGTTGCGAGAACAGCTTCGTCCTGTCGTGTTTGCTGTCTTCACTCGTTCGTCGTCGTTTGAGCGGTTTTCATCATGTATTACGTTTACCAACTCGCCCTATTCGCTACCTTACAAAAAGCTTTCTTATATAGGTCACGAGTAACAACGGTGCCAGCGTGTAGCTCTGAAAGTCATGAGTGACTCACCTTAGAAGGGCACTGCTATCACACAAAGGCAACGTGCGGAAACACCAGCACGAACGGCTAGAAAACGTGCATGTCCGTGGAAGAAAGAAGCCTCAATATCCTACTGACTGTTTTATCCTGTTTTCAAAGGTTAATAAAAGCTTCAAAGAGAATTTCAGGCACCGCGTTGTTGCGCATGCACTTTCGGATTTTCGGGGTTTACAGTTTTGATTTTTAGGTTTTAGGGAGACATAAGTTTTCGAACTTTTTCATGTTATTCAAGTTCATAAAATTTTCAGTTAGGCTTTAGTTGCCCAGAGAGTAAGCCGCAGGAAAAACTGGCCCGCCATTATTAATTTGGGAGCGATATACTTAATAAGCTTGGCAAATAATTCAAAAAGGACATTTTCTTTTTGACAAAGCTGACGAACTTTAATGGTAATAAATTGATATATGTTACGCATGATCTAACAGCCTCTATATAACAAGAAGGAAAAAAAAATCGGTGAGCTTTTCTCCGCATCCGCAGGTTTTGCGGTGAGCTTTTCTCCGGTGAGCTTATCTCCGGTGAGCTTTTCTCCGGTGAGCTTTTCTCCGGTGAGCTTTTCTCCGGGATTCGTTTCATCGAACACCGTTTCATCGAATGAATGGATATTTCATCGAACGCCATTTCATCGAACGCCGTTTCATCGAATTTCTCTGTATCGAGTTTTGAGGCATAACAGTGCTTTGTAGATGTTTTACCTTACATTTGTTAAGACTAACGTAGTCACTTAAGAAACAGTCTTTAGGGTGGAGCCAAATTACTAGAAATAAAAACCATTGGTATAAAAACAAATGGGTATGCGACTTACTGAAAAGTTTTACTCATGTACCTGTCAGAAAACATGATACTGGAGGTAAAGGACCGACACTTAAAACACTTTTGAATGTCTGTCGTTTTTTTTACCGGCTGTCCGGGGGTTTTGGTAATGTGCCATTTACACCAGCTCATTTGCACACTTACGCTTAGTTGAAGGTTTATTCACGAAAATCATTTAACTGCCAGGGTAGCACGCTTATAATAAAACGATGCTCTGCCAGGAGAGCACACGAAATAAAATATAATGATACCCTGATTATCAGCTTTATGCTCAGATTGAACGTTTCTGTTTTTTTTTTTTAGTTTTCAATCTCTACAGAGTCAAAAGCTGCACAAAGTGTCAGCCAACATGATTTCGGGCTACACCTGGACTGGAACCACCTCCCCTTCACTGTCAACTTTATTACCGACCCTTTTGCCTATTATGAATCATCTTCAGGAAGCTTTCTTAGGAAGGCCAACCCGCACCAGACAATAGTAAAGCCATGGGTGTACTCTGTCACCCTTTCGGATCCTCACATAACCCAAGGTTACAGGTACACGCTGTCAAACAATAAAACACTACCCGCTTCCCAGAAAGCACATCGTGCTTTCTGTTTCTTTTGCTGTTGTTTTTGTCTCATTTTTAATTGTTTCATGTGACATGAAGAGGGGTCATTGTTTCATGGAGGCTTTTTTCTCGAAGCAGGACATGTTCACAATGGAACTTATCTCGTCACTGCATACTGTGATTTAAAAAAATGGAGAATTAGATGACGTTGTGTACAAAAATCAAAATAAATTGCAAAAATATTGCAGGCTGTAACAGCGTTCGATGAAAAGGCGTTCGATGAAACGGCTTCAATAAAACGGCGTTCGATGAAACGGCGTTCGATGAAACGGTGTTCGATGAAACGGCTTCGATGAAACGGCGTTCGATGAAACGGCGTTCGACGAAATGTCCGGACCCAATATAAGGGATGTAATTATCGAGATGTCTTATTTGACTATGTTTTTCCCCCTAATGAAAATATACGATAGGTGTAATCAAGCAATTATTTTCCTGTGTGATCCTGTGAGGACATGTTCATCGAAGACGTAAGGTACACGGATATTTCGGTGTAAACGGCCCGTCATTTCTGGCAATAGCATGCTTTAATATTTTAAAGGTTAGAATATACGTCTAGGACATCTTTATTAAGATTTGTCATAATTATGTCTGGATGATAGGTATGTAACGTGCATAAGCATGCGCATATGAAGTTATTCGCATGTGTGGCTTGATAATAATATATTCCGGAAAGAATGCCAGTTTCTAGCCCTCCCAAATACTATAACGGCCACGTATCACAAGTGAGTCGTCGTTTACGTAATAAAGTCTGAAGCCAGCTGCCTTCAAAAGAAATATAATCATGCACAAAGGGTAATGTGGGCCCCTTTTATTTACAAAACGCGTGTGCTCACTGCTCTGTGACCTTATCGGCGTTGCTAGCAACGCCCCTGAGGAATCGTCGAGCACCATTGCAGTCCCTGATCCCGGCTTTCCATAAGACGCTACACGGGGGTGCAAGTTTATTCATTGTGGTCGGAGGCGAGAAACACATGCTCTAACCCCCGTGGGGCGGTGGTATCTGCTAAAAAGTCGAGCAGAAAGAGAAGATGACATTTTTTAATGAAGTTCGGGCAAAGAATAATCGTAAAATAAGGACAAAAGCGACTCTTTGCGTCGCTTTGTGTTCCACGACCATGCAACAAAAACTCCACACACCAAATATTTCGAGCACCGAAATGTCCTAGACTCTTCATACTGCTAGATGAAGCCTAAAACAAACCATTGTACTATACATGGGCTGCACCTACGCCACTGAAGAACGTCGCACGCCGGTTTCGACCATGCTGGTGGTTGAGACGACCGCGATTTGCAGCGGAGCTATGGAAGACGGTGGTGCGTTGGGCTGCAGCAAGCGCTCGCGCAACAAAAAAGAAGCGAAAACTACACGGCCAGCTTCTACCGTACTCCGGCGATCGCAACATCGGCGTGCACTGCGACGGAGATGCTGTCCAGAAAAAGAAGCCACGAATGGCATGCAGAGCCGGCTCAGGACAGACGTCGATGATGCGGCCGCTCATTATTGAGTTTGCGGGGCGCATTTATTTGTTAGCGGTGTGTGACGCACTTTCATAACGTGTTTGTGAAGGCTGTGAGGGCCAATACGACACCAACGCGCTAAAGTTAGTGGCCCAAGTGATGACTTTCCACTACACCACAAGTTTGTGTGGTAGAAAGAAACAGTCTCGTGAGGTGCACCTTGTGTTGTTGAGCAGCACTTCGCAAACATGGAACTCAGAAAATGTGGTTCTGGTTGAGTTGGAAGTCACTTCCTAATGTACACAACTTCACCATTCGAAATAACATTCAATCTCGGCTCCTGCACCCAGCCGATCGATCGTCAAGTGGTTCTGTGTGCTTTAAAGTGTTTGCGTACAATAAAGCTTCTTTTTCGGACAAGGTAATCAATCTCGTGACATGCGCTCTACTGGTCATGCGCTCTTGTGACGTGCACTCTAATGGTAAGCGCGCTCTTATCGCAGCGCTCTTCAGTCGCGCGTTCTAACGTCGGCGCTCTAGTTACACTGAACTAGAATATAGGGG
>NW_024610013.1:1027500-1030000 GCF_016920785.2 Ixodes scapularis
GGATAGACGGACAGACGGAGGGACAGACGGACGGATAGACGGAAAGACGGACGGACGGATAGACGGACAGACGGACGGACAGACGGACGTACAGACGGACAAACAGACGGACGGATAGACGGACAGACGGACGGACAGACGGACCGATAGACGGACAGACGGACGGATAGACGGACGGACAGACGGACAGATAGACGGACAGACGGACGGACAGACGGACGGATAGACGGACGGACAGACGGACGGATAGACGGACGGACAGACGGACGGACAGAAGGACGGATAGACGGATAGACGGACGGACAGACGGACGGATAGACGGACAGACGGACGGACAGACGGACGAATAGGCGGACAGACAGACGGACGGACGGACGGATAGACGGACAGACAGACGGACGGATAGACGGATAGACGGACAGACAGACGGACGGATAGACGGACAGACGGACGGACAGACGGACGGATAGACGGACAGACGGACGGACAGACGGACAGACGGACGGACAGACGGACGGACAGACGGACAGACGGACGGATAGACGGACAGACGGACGGACAGACGGACGGATAGACGGACAGACGGACGGACAGACGGACGGATAGACGGACAGACGGACGGATAGACGGACAGACGGACGGAGAGACGGACGGATAGACGGACGGATAGACGGACAGACGGACGGACGGACGGACAGACAGACGGACAGACGGATGGACAGACGGAAGGATGGACGGACGGATCGGCGGACGGACAGACGATCGGACAGACGGACGGACGGACGGATCGACGGACGGACAGACGGACGGACGGATGGACGGACAGACGGACGGACGGACGGATCGACGGACGGACAGACGGACGGACAGACGGACGGATCGACGGACAGAGAGACGGACGGACAGACGGACGGACAGACGGATGGACAGACGGACGGACAGACGGACGCATCGACGGACGGACAGACGGACGGATAGACGGACGGACAGGCGGACGGACAGACGGACGGATAGACGGACGGACAGACGGACGGATAGACGGACAGACGGACGGACAGACGGACGGATAGACGGACAGACGGACGAACAGACGGACGGATAGACGGACAGACGGACGGACAGACGGACGGACAGACGGACAGACGGACGGATAGACGGACAGACGGACGGGTAGACGGACAGACGGATAAAAGGACAGACGGACGGACAGACGGACGGATAGACGGACAGACAGACGGACGGATAGACGGATAGACGGACAGACAGACGGACGGATAGACGGACAGACGGACGGACAGACGGACGAACAGACGGACAGACGGACGGACAGACGGACGGACAGACGGACGGATAGACGGACAGACAGACGGACGGACGGACAGATAGACGAACAGACGGACGGACAGACGGACGGATAGTTGGACGGACAGACGGATTGATAGACGGACGGACAGACGGACGGATAGACGGACAGACGGACGGACAGACGGACGGATAGACGGACGGACGGACGGACAGACGGACGGATAGACGGACGGACAGACGGACGGATAGACGGACAGACGGACGAACAGACGGACGGATAAACGGACGGACAGACGGACGGAAAGACGGACGGACAGAAGGACAGACGGACGGATAGACGGACAGACAGACGGACAGGCGGACGGATAGACGGACAGACGGACGGATAGACGGAGAGACGGACGGACAGACGGACGAATAGAGGGACAGACGGACTGACAGGCAGACGGATAGACGGACAGACGGAGGGACAGACGGACGGATAGACGGACAGACGGACGGACAGACGGACAGACGGATAGACGGACAGACGGACGGACAGACGGACGGATAGACGGACAGACAGACGGATAGACGGACAGACGGACGGACAGACGGAAGGATCGACGGACGGATCGACGGACGGACAGACGGACGGACAGACGGACGGACGGACGGACGGACGGATCGACGGACGGACAGACGGACGGACGGACGGACGGACAGACGGTAGGACGGACGGATCAACGGACGGACAGACGGACGGACAGACGGACGGATCGACGGACGGAGAGACGGACGGACAGACGGACGGACAGACGGATGGACAGACGGACGGACAGACGGACGGATCGACGGACGGACAGACGGACGGATAGACGGACGGACAGACGGACGGACGGATAGACGGACGGACAGACGGACGGAGAGACGGACAGACGGACGGACAGACGGACGGATAGACGGACAGAGGGACGAACAGACGGACGGATAGACGGACAGACGGACGGACAGACGGACGGACGGACGGACGGACAGACGGACAGACGGACGCACAGACGGACGGATAGACGGACAGACGGACGGACAGACGGACGGATAGACGGACGGACAGACGGACGGATAGACGGACGGACAGACAAACGGACAGACGGGCAGACGGACGGATAGACGGACAGACAGATGGACAGACGGACGCATAGACGGACAGACGGAC
>NW_024610013.1:1032500-1035000 GCF_016920785.2 Ixodes scapularis
GGTGCAGACGTAATGTGAACAATACCGTTTGTCTTGACAAAGGTCTTGAACTCTTGAGACACGAACTGTGGCCCATTGTCTGATACCACGCTGACAGGCAGTCCAAAGCGTGCGAAGCACTGGTGCAGGCATTTTATCACGGCTTCGGACGTCGTTGAGTTCAACACGAATACTTCTGGCCATTTAGAATGTGCGTCGACTAGCACGAAGAACATCTTGTTCATGAATGGCCCAGCCAGGTCTATGTGGACTCTTTCCCACGGTTGTGTTGGCCAACTCCACGGGTGTAACGGTGCCTGTGCTG
This sequence comes from Ixodes scapularis, assembly GCF_016920785.2. Lineage (NCBI taxonomy): Eukaryota > Metazoa > Arthropoda > Arachnida > Ixodida > Ixodidae > Ixodes > Ixodes scapularis. Next base: position 1,032,805 of record NW_024610013.1, read on the forward strand.
GGTTATTTCGTTGCGTTTGACACTGCTTACAGGTTCCCACTTCGTCCTCAATGTCTTTGTCGATGGTGGTCCACCACACATAGCTTCTAGCTATTTCCTTTGTTCGAACGATACCGAAGTGATCGCTGTGCAGCTCTTTAAGGACTCTCTCTTGCAAAGTTAGGGGAACAATTACTCGTAGGCCCCACATTAGGCAGCCTTGATGAACCGATAGTTCCAACCGACGTGTGAAGAATGGTATCATTTCTTCTGCGCCTTTTTCACTTCCCCAGCCCTTGAGCACCTTCTCCAAGACTTGGCTTAGGACGGGATCACGGGACGTAGCCTTTGCAATATCTGTGCTCTTCACTGGGAAGTTGCTGAAATAGTCGCAGTAGAACACGTAGGTTTCATCTACGACGAATTCGTCTGAAGCCTTCGCAGCTTGCGGGAGTCTTGAAAGGCAATCGGCGTTGGCGTTCTCTTTAGACGAACGATAAACGATGTTGTATCGATGTCCTGCCAGTCTGCAAGCCCATCTCTGAAGGCGTGCTGCCGTCATCGTCGGAACTCCAGTCGTAGGTCCCAAAATCTTTTGAAGTGGAGCATGGTCGGTTATTAGTGTAAAGGGGTACCCATACAGATAGTAATGGAACCTTTTTACACCAAAAACAATGGCAAGGGCCTCTTTTTCAAGCTGCGAGTAGTTCTTCTCATGCGTAGACAGTGTTCGTGAGACGAACGATACGGGTCTTTCTGTCCCGTCTTTCATGATGTGGGGCAACACCGCTCCTACGCCGTACGCTGAGGCGTCGCATGCCAACACAATCGGAAGAGTTGGGTCAAAGTAAATCAGCACTGGTGCTAACGTCACCTTCTCTTTCAGAGTCTTGAAGGCCTTTCTACATTCTTCGTTCCAACTCCACTGGACATCCTTGTGCAGCAGGAGGTTCAGAGGACTCAAGATGGTTGCCAAGTTTGGGATGAACTTGCCATAGTAGTTAGCTAACCCCAAAAAGGAGCGCAACTCTGCTTCGTTCTTTGGCTCGGGTGCATCTCGTAGAGCAGCCACCTTGTCATCCAGTGTCCGTAGTCCCTCGCTGCTGATGACATGGCCTAGGTAGGACACCTCTTCTTTGAAAAACTCGCACTTCTCCTTTTGAAGTCGGATGCCGTTCTTTTTAAGGCGTTTCAGAACCTCTTTCAGGTTCTTCAGGTGCTCCGCTTTTGTTCTTCCTGTTACCAGGATATCGTCAATGTAACAGGTGGTGTGCGTCAGGCCTTGTAGTACCTGATCCATCGTTCGTTGAAATATTGCTGGAGCTGAGGCTACTCCAAAAGGAAGCCTGTTGACTTGAAAAAGCCCCAAATGCGTGTTCAAGGTTAAGTACTTCTTTGTATCTTCGTGCATTTGAACTTGTAAGTACGCTTTGGCTAGGTCAAGTTTAGTGAATAGCTGCCCTCCCGCCAGCGTTGCAAACAGCTCTTCGATTCTGGGCAAAGGATAACTGTCCACATCGATCACGGGATTCACGGTGGACTTGTAATCCCCGCAGATCCGGATCTCGCCGTTTTTCTTGACGACTGGGACAATTGGAGAAGCAAACTCACTTGTTTCTACCGAAGTCAAGATGCCTCTTTCTTGTAGAGCCAGCAGTTCCTTGGCCACAGCATCCCTTAATGCGTGTGGTACTGGCCTCGCCTTTTGAAATGGTGGAGACATTCCGTGTTTCAGTTTGAGTTTGGCTTCAACTCCTTTTACGCATCCCAGCTCATCTGAGAATATTTCCTTATATTCATCCATCAGACCTTCAATCTCTTTTCTTCCTATCTCTTCGGAACAGTGTATCGCTTTGATGTTTGCCCAGTCCAACTTCATGACTCTTAGCCAGCCACGTCCAAGAAGAGGTGGTCCCTTGAAATCGACCACTTGCATCTTCAGGTTGGACTCCTTGTCTTCATGCATCACCGTCACTTGTACTTCCCACAGCGGCTTAATCTTTGCTCCGTTAAATGCCTTCAAAACGACATTACTTCGTTGCCTTTTGAGGTGCGAAAACTTAGCCTGGTACTCTTGTAATGGCAAAACAGATACTGCTGCTCCTGTGTCTATTTCCATTCTCAAAGGAATTCCACTGACCGATAGCGTTATTTCTAACGGATCATTTCGCGCGCTTCTTAGCTCGTGCATTTCTATCTCTTCGTCGGAATCTTCCA
>NW_024610013.1:1072500-1085000 GCF_016920785.2 Ixodes scapularis
TGTCCGCAAGTGTTACCGCTTGACGAATAACTCAGATATGAACCTAATCTACTGCATTCTCGACAAACCTGCTTGAAAAAAAACGTAACTGGTCAATAGATATCGACCGGAAAAAGGCAGTAAGCTTTCGACTAAAAATATTCATCGATAAAAACTGAAAATTTCATACTCACAATAACAACCGAAAAAAGTATGCCGATTCCAGAAAAATAAAAACTGAAACCGCAGAACCCTAGGCAGCTATTATAAGTTGTATTGATTCGTAATCTCAGGATACTACTTTCATCTTGCTTACATAAAACCACGGTATCTTATGCTTCGTTAGATTAATATAAAAATTTGTATGAATATTTTTATGCCATAAAGAATAGCAATGGACGTAAGGAGCATGCACGTGTTGCACATATTACGTCAAGACAGCTAGTCGTCTCAAAATGTCTTGCATGAATATCTCTGTGCCCTTCACAATATATGGCCTAGATTTACCGTTCAACAATGCTTCTTGTCGTCGTGTGTGCCTATTGTATGCGACCTCGGCTGCTGATGACGGCGACAGAAATGGCGTCATCGGCCATGGTTGACAGGAGTAGCCGCTGTCACCAAGCAGCAGGCCGTCGTACTCTCCACTGGCCAGCTTGACTGCCAAGGTGCTCTCCGTGAAGATCCGAGAGTCGTGGGTGCTTCCAGACCACCTTGCAACCACGTTGCGAATCTGAGAAGAGGCGTCAACGACCACCTGTACAGTGATGGAATGGTATCCATGGCGGTTGACGTACGCCTCCTCGTGCACATGGGGTGCCTGGATCCGGACATGGGTACCGTCAACAGCACCCACGACCAAAGGAAAGCCGGCCATGTCGTAGAACTTGTGCTGCAAGGCTGCCCCCTCCGCAGCGTCAGGCCATCTGCGTCGTTGATCCCCTCAGCAATTAAACCACATATAGTAAACTTACAGCTACAATGCTTATGAATACCTTTTTAATGAGGAATGCTAAGGACTTTGGCTGTGCCCTTCAAGTATGTGGTAGCAGTAAAGTGCCTCAGTAGCACCTATTCAATAGTGAAGTTTGCATGTTTTCATAGGATCCCTTTTTATTTTTGTTCAGTTACCAAGACCTATAAAGTGACTGTGATTCGGTGCAAGTCCTTACCAAAAGTGCAAACGGGTCGCTTTCTGAGGTTTCTCTGAAAAATAGCGTGCCCGGGCCCTTTCCAATCGGGCAAGTAGGACGCTTACGGCCGTAATCATTTTTTTTTCTATTGAAAAGGGGGGGGGGGGGAGGGAGGGCTAGTTACTAGTAGGTAGAATATTACTGCCATAAAAAGGCAACCTACAAAACATCCCTATCACCAGCAATTCAGATATATTTTTAGTGTATTTACTTTACTTCAATACGGCTGGCAAACTACAATTAGAAGGAAAAAAAAGGACCCTTACCGTATGAAGTCTTGTGCTCGACGAGCCAGCGCTACGGTGACTTGCCTTACAGCCCGTGAAGCACTTGACACATGCACGCGGATGTAGTCGCCTGCAGTGATCAGAAAGTTCCCAGTTGCGTAGAACTGCAAGGCGATGATCACTTGCTGCTCCGCAGAGAGGGCGCGGCTACGACGTGTACGGCGCTCCAAGTCCGGACGCAGTGTGTCGGCGAGAAACATTATGCCCGCTCTTCCAAATCGGAACCGTTGCTGCAGCCCATCCTCGTCGAAATCCTCAAAGAGGTTCAGGCGGTCCCGCAGCACACGCTGTCGCCTCATCATTGCCGCTGCGTACTGCGCGTCCGTGCGGTCTCTTCTGTGTCGGCGATTCCTCGCGTTGGACATTCTGCCCGGTATCAAAGTCGGAAATCGGTCCGCAAATCTTATCAGTCAGTCCGTGGCCGGTCGGAGGGTTTGTCGGTGGGTCGGTCGGTCGAAGGGCAGAATACAGACAGGAAAACTCAGATGATAACCGAAAACGAGAAACGCGCGTTGCGTGCAAGGCCAAGATTCCGAGACATTCGGGCTAGTTTCAAAACTTCCCACCACGCGGCGCTCAAAGACCAACCTGCAGAATATTTTTCAACCAGAAAAAAGTTCCCCTCGCCACACTTCCCATTTCCTCCTCTTCCACAGTTGACTTGACGGCGGGGAGACTCCTTTTGTTGCTGCATCTCGGGGCCAGAGCTCTGCTCGGGGCCAGATAAGCCAAGATAAGCGCATAATGGGCGATTTGCGGCGGGAGGCACAGCGACCCCTTTCCTCCGGCGATACCAGAGAAGCGCCCGAAACCGAACCCTCCTTTCTGCAGCATTTCAGAGCCTAGCCTCTCGGTTTTGTCTCTGAATTTTTGTTTTGTTTTGCGATAAGCATGCTTGGCTACTCCGAGCATTTGACTGCTTCTGCCGTCCATGTAAAGTGACCCAAGGCCATGTGAGGATGGGCATAGGCTAAGGGCCATCGTCCAAGAACCCTAGAGTTCAAAGGAACTACCGCATTTTCCGGACTATAGCCCGGACCCGGTGCATAGTCCGCAGGGAAATATTTTGCGTCAAAAATAAAAGTGCTTGCTTAGATAGTCCGCACCCGGTACACAAACGGCACCCAGTGCAAAGCCCGCACTTAGCACCTAGTCCGAACGTAAAAAGTATCATACTCAGCAGACCTTGACAAACGCCTACTGTATTAGCTCACGATGAAGCTTTATCGTACGTAAATCAACATTAGTATAGTCCGTTACTCATAAAATCCTTCACGATTGTCATAGTGAAGGATCTAGAAAAAGTATATCATTGTATTGTCCGCACCTGTAGATAGTCCGCATCGGGTGAATTTTCAACTTTTAAACTTAAATATTCCGGAAAATACGGTACTACAGAGTGTAGTGTGACCCCATGGGTACTTGAAGAGGAAGCGGCGAGCCTTACAAAAAGTGTTTACGGGACGGGAATTCATGCCAGCGTGCGTACTCTAACGTGTCCGGTGCTTTTACCCCAACCCACCTGGTGTTGCCTAAATGGGACACACGTTGAAATAAACAGTGATGGGGGCTGTCAGACCGTTGTTTTTGTTCTGAAATTTGACCAAAACTCCAAATATTGAGATCTGCAAAAATTCATAATACGAAGCAGAGCCTTTTTTTTCGGTTCCTTGCATTTTTATATTGCGTTTTGAGATCCGACTAGTGACCAGAGCCGCGTTTAGACGTCATATTGCACGTGGCCACACCGGTGACTAGAACTCCACCTTTCCGTAAACAAAAGTTTAAAGTACAAGTTCACCCGTCAAATTTTGGGAGTGTAATTACAATATTGCGTTAATTTTTCTCAACTCATTATCTCTTCTCGAAATGGTTAATCACTTTAGTACAGTCGCCCTCTTGAGATTTCTAGCGAGATATGGCAAAAGCATTTTCCAAAACTAACTGTTTTACATTACCGATTCCTTTCTTAAAAATCACTAAAATCTCATTATATCACATTACAAATTACTGATTACTAAAACTATGGGCATTCTCTTCGTATTACATTTAATTTTTGCAGGTAGAGTTTGCTTGTCAATAATGAAATATCAGTCTGCTGTTGCAAACAGTGCAATGTAGGCGCAATATAATATATTACTGTCATGCCGCAACCTTGTTCAGGAAGCCGCCGATGACAACGAGGTTTTACGATGCGCTAGTAACTCCAAAGTATCTGAATCAGTGGTGTCGCCATGCTGTACTACAGCGCAACATATGAGATGAGACCATAACCGTGCTCTCGCAAGCTCGTTTTTAATAAAAAAAAAGAAGATAATATTTTTTCTTTAATTCTCTACTTGTGCTTGTAAGTTGCAACACAGCAAGAGCTACTCAAGTCTATTGTAATGTATCACTGATATCCGATAAGCTGAGGTGGCGTAACCTGTGCAGCATAAAATACTTTGACGGAATCGTTTGTTCTTAGGTTCACACGTGAGGTGCGAGCTAACCTAACCTATACCTACAGCCAAGAATAAAGGCTCCGAGCATTAATTGGAATGCGAGGGAAGCACTTCGACTTTCCGGACTGCCGTGATTATATCTGGAATGACTTCTCTAATCTAGGTGAACACACGCACACATATACCGGAGGCACTGTTGAAGTCTCAGGGGCTCGGGTTTGCGTATAGATTATCATTTGCGCCGATACCCGGTTTTCGCTTTGCAAAAATATTTCAACAACTGCCAGTCTTGAACGGGTCAACAAAAGAACTGATCGTTTTCACGTAGTTGGGTTAAAACTATGTGGTTAGGCTACTGTATGGGTGCACTACTAAAACCAATTATAATGACATCTAATGCGACAATCACTTTCCTGTGTACTTTATCTTGTAAATAACACTTTTGCGATTGACATGTACTTTTGCGCGCGTGCACCGTCGGAAAAAGTCGCACCATTAAATGATCTCCCTTCTTTTTCTTTTCTTTTTTTCTGAGCGAGAAAAAAAGGGGGGGGAGAGAAGGTTGTTGAGGGTAAAAAATGTTGGAGATATGTGCTCTGATTGTCATGATTGTGCATTTTTGATCACCTAACCTATACAGCTCCCACATGAACGCGACGTCCCATGATGTCAACCGCAGAAACAGTTTGATCACTACTCGTACATCAGCCACTGCATTCGGCTTTCAGGTTATTGTGTACCTTCGTGCGTGTGTGCGTGCGTGTAACTTTTATATTTGTATCTGATGTTTAGGAGTGCATATCTCGTAATATTTTCTGGATATAGCGTTGAATTTTTTTTTGTATATTCTTTCCGGAACGGTAAATCATCTAAAGATATTTTTTTACTCGAGTTTTATAACTGAAAATATTTACAACGCTTCAAACGTGCTTCAGTGTGAAAAGTTCCCCAACTTCAGCGTGCAATTAAAAAATTTTTCTTTTTTTTCTCGAGGAAAATATTTTGCACTATATCGCGTGGTGTTCCATTAACATGTTGCATTATTTTGTCTCCATGCGAAATGCAGCGCTTCGAAATACACGAACTAGGCAACTTTGACATTTTTACCCAATATTTGTGAGTTGTTATCTGGCAATGTCTTCAAGATATAGCATTGAACTATATCTGATATGCTCTTCCCAAGAGGGCCTATCACCTACATAAAAATCATTACACTTACTAATAACTGGACAAATTTACAGTGCGGCAAACAGCTTCCAGGGCCGAACTCGTTCCCAAGCAATAACAAAAGTTACAAGTAAAAAAAGAAAAACGATACCGACATTTTTAGAAGCTTTTATTTCTACGCCACACAGTTTTATTCTGTCCAGAGTTTGCGAGCTCAGGCTGAACTCAAGCAGGATTTACCAATGAACCCCTCTAAGCGATCCATTATTCGCAAACACAAAGCAGCGTAGTCTGTTACGATCCGTTCTACCTAAAAATGGACCGCAGCGCACGCTACGAGCCATCGGAGGTAAATCAGTTCCGAGTGTGTGACACGTGACATGCGCTGAGTGTGGCACGAGGCCAAATGAAGCGCTCGCAGCGCTGCATTGGCTGGAACGACTTGCAGCGTCCGGTGTGGTCCATCCCTGAGTATACAGAACATAATCTTGTACCAAAGCAGTATGTCTGACTTCTCGGATTACCCCGAAGACATCTCCAAGCAGCTCACAAAAGTGTCATTATATATTGTCAGAATGTCGAACCGGACCAAACCATTATCACGGAGTACCTTCTGCACAGGACAAGGCGAGGGGTTAAGTGCTCGCTCAAGCGTTGTGAGAGCCAGTCCTTTGAAGACAGGATATAAAGCTACGACCCTCGTGAGCCAATCGGGGCATCGGAGCAAAGCACTTGACGATGTGCCATAGAAACACGATCCTCCCACGGAGAGCTGTCTCGTGCGTCGCTCCTTTGCTCTGATTGGCCAACGGGGATCGCAGCTTTCGCGGTTTACCAAGTTATGGTGAAACGGAGATACACTCAGTCCGTGTAGCGTTTCTATCTGATCGTTTTTTCTGTTCCACGTATTTTTAAAGTTCAATGTCACGGTTTGAGCGGAGAATGTAACGTGGCTTTTTCGAAGCTACTGGAGAATCCAATGTATGTCTGTTATCTGTTTCAACGGTAGTTTACTTACAAAAGCAAGCCGGGTCTTCCTGACAGAATAAAGTGCTCCTCGCCGACATTTACGATTCTGCCCCATTCCATGATTAGTTCAAGAAATAATCCAAATCCGAAAGCCCCGTTTCCATACCCCTGCCGCAAACCCCCGCGTTTTGTCACACATCTTCAAGATCCCCGGCTTTTAAAAACCAACGCCCGCTTAACAATTTTCCAAGCTTCTCCCCTTATATTGCTATCAACGCGTTTCTTCCTACGCATTGTATACATGATTAAGCAAGGGATGGAGTTGACAACGCGACCACAATTACTACTTTTGTGTACTTGTTTATCGAATGCGCTCTCGTGGCCCGAAGTCGTTATAGAGCGGAAGGTAAATACACTGCCAAAATAGTCTGTACATCTGTAACAAATAATTACTAATAATAAACAGAAACAAAGAAGCAGGTCACGGGCCACCGCAAAAACGTCACTGATGGCATTTATAATAAAGTTAGGTCATTGATATTAGCAACCAACCAGATGAGGTGGTTTTATCCGTGGACTGAGCAAGGTAGGAAAGATTAACTCGTATTTCAAATTAATGCTGGTTATTGGGTCCGGACACTTCATCGAACGCCGTCTCATCGAAGCCATTTAATTGAACGTTATTGAATCAAACGCCGCTTGATCAAAGCCGTTTAATTGAATGCTTTAAAATAGTATTTGGAGATCGTTTCTCGTTTTCGGAAATAGTTCATTTTGCATCGAAGGAAAACTATATTCTATGCCATATTTTCAATTAAATGTCAGGACCAAGAAAAGAACTGCTTTTCTCCGGCAATATAATGGTAGTCGCATGAGGACAAACACGCGTACATTATGCAGTGCTAACTACCCCGCGACAACCAGAAAGTTTCTGGCTCAGTGACTTGGTGTGCGCCGCCTATTTGTGTCACACTTCTGCTCTAAGCTTGTCTAAAATAGGGAACACCCAAGATCACAATTGCTTTAAAGATGTCATTTACGCACGAGAAAACCAGAAAGTTTTAGATGAGGCGATGAAAGGGATAAAAAAAGGGTACAAATATTTTCGGGCATTTCATTATGCACGTAGTTCGTAGCTCAGGCTCAAATCAATCACGATTTGCACAAGAAGCTGTCTGGTTTTCGAAGCTTTCTCCCTAGCCTCCCCGTTATTTACAGACTTGGGCTTGAAACATTGAACCCGAACACAAGAAAGAACGCAGTGGCGACTCCTCTCCCCCCCTTTCCCCTCGAGCGCCTCGATACCATGAGACATCGGAGGTGACTCAGTGCTGGGAAAAGTGACACGTGGCATTCGGATTTGGTGCAGCGATGCGCGCCAAGGAGCGAGAAGTCATATGAAACCCTCAGAGCAGTGCATCTGCTGGAACAGCTTGTAGCGTCCGGATGTCCTACTTCCATCAAGCCCCACCTCAGCGACCCGAAGGAATTCCGCAAGCAGGCTCTAAAGCGACCCATTGTGCGTTTCGAAAACCTTGAACGGGCAATAACGTTATCACAGAGTTCCTGGTATACTGAACAAAGAAGAATGATAAGTGCACCCCCCCTTTCCTCGCTTTCAACGTGAATCACACACACCCCGTTCCAGTATTGCTTCTTTCTTTTTTTTCTTTTTTTTAATTCAATATTTCCAAGCGCGGGAGGCATGGGGTAGTGCGAGAGCGCCCTGTTCCAACGACTGCTCTTGTGAAAGATTGCATAAGTTTTGTTTTTATATATTATTATGAAGCCGCCAGTCGCTGCAGTTATGGCTTAAATCTCTGATGAACCCGGATACTTGGCGTTTTACAAATTTAGAAAAATACAAGGAGAATCAAATGGCTCTGTCTTTATTCGCAAGGTTGTTGGATTCTTCAGACTGGGGATCCGAGCAATTCAGTGTAGGAAATTCCGGTGTAGGTCGTTTCGGTGCCGACATTTCGGAGCACGGACTTTTCGGTGCGGAGACTTTTTGCCGCATGGATATTTTTGTGTAAATACACGTTTGGAAGTTCAAATAGCTGAGCTTTCCAGCAGGCATTGCGGACGGCTAGCGGACATTTCATCGAACACCGTTTCATCGGGGCGGCGGAGAAAAGCTCACCGGAGAAAAGCTCACCGGAGAAAAGCTCACCGGAGATAAGCTCACCGGAGAAAAGCTCACCGCAAAACCGGCAGATGCGGAGAAAAGCTCACCGATTTTTTTTTTATCTTAGCGGATTCTGCGTTAAGAGGTAATTTAACACAATTCGCATTCGCCACTTCATTTTTTTTAAAAAAAGATATGTCCTCTTTTTTGTAATATTCTTGAAGGTCATTGTGCATATTTACTAATTCCTCAGAAATTAGTAATCACCCATTCTGTATAATAATGAAGCCACAAAAATGTTATCAAAACATCGTTCACCGGTAAAAAAGACAACAATTTATTGACATCTGAGGGTGCGCCGTCGGTAGCTTTGTCAAATAAAGAGGTTTGTTCTTTGTGAGCTAATATGAATAGCGGTGTGTGAACCGTTTCAGCTCCAAATATTCTGTAGTGCCTAATAGTTAAGTAGGTATTTGTTGATGCAATCAGTGTCGGCTACGCTGTTTTCTTTCTGTTAATTTCAATAAGAAAACTTTAGTTGCGAGAACAGCTTCGTCCTGTCGTGTTTGCTGTCTTCACTCGTTCGTCGTCGTTTGAGCGGTTTTCATCATGTATTACGTTTACCAACTCGCCCTATTCGCTACCTTACAAAAAGCTTTCTTATATAGGTCACGAGTAACAACGGTGCCAGCGTGTAGCTCTGAAAGTCATGAGTGACTCACCTTAGAAGGGCACTGCTATCACACAAAGGCAACGTGCGGAAACACCAGCACGAACGGCTAGAAAACGTGCATGTCCGTGGAAGAAAGAAGCCTCAATATCCTACTGACTGTTTTATCCTGTTTTCAAAGGTTAATAAAAGCTTCAAAGAGAATTTCAGGCACCGCGTTGTTGCGCATGCACTTTCGGATTTTCGGGGTTTACAGTTTTGATTTTTAGGTTTTAGGGAGACATAAGTTTTCGAACTTTTTCATGTTATTCAAGTTCATAAAATTTTCAGTTAGGCTTTAGTTGCCCAGAGAGTAAGCCGCAGGAAAAACTGGCCCGCCATTATTAATTTGGGAGCGATATACTTAATAAGCTTGGCAAATAATTCAAAAAGGACATTTTCTTTTTGACAAAGCTGACGAACTTTAATGGTAATAAATTGATATATGTTACGCATGATCTAACAGCCTCTATATAACAAGAAGGAAAAAAAAATCGGTGAGCTTTTCTCCGCATCCGCAGGTTTTGCGGTGAGCTTTTCTCCGGTGAGCTTATCTCCGGTGAGCTTTTCTCCGGTGAGCTTTTCTCCGGTGAGCTTTTCTCCGGGATTCGTTTCATCGAACACCGTTTCATCGAATGAATGGATATTTCATCGAACGCCATTTCATCGAACGCCGTTTCATCGAATTTCTCTGTATCGAGTTTTGAGGCATAACAGTGCTTTGTAGATGTTTTACCTTACATTTGTTAAGACTAACGTAGTCACTTAAGAAACAGTCTTTAGGGTGGAGCCAAATTACTAGAAATAAAAACCATTGGTATAAAAACAAATGGGTATGCGACTTACTGAAAAGTTTTACTCATGTACCTGTCAGAAAACATGATACTGGAGGTAAAGGACCGACACTTAAAACACTTTTGAATGTCTGTCGTTTTTTTTACCGGCTGTCCGGGGGTTTTGGTAATGTGCCATTTACACCAGCTCATTTGCACACTTACGCTTAGTTGAAGGTTTATTCACGAAAATCATTTAACTGCCAGGGTAGCACGCTTATAATAAAACGATGCTCTGCCAGGAGAGCACACGAAATAAAATATAATGATACCCTGATTATCAGCTTTATGCTCAGATTGAACGTTTCTGTTTTTTTTTTTAGTTTTCAATCTCTACAGAGTCAAAAGCTGCACAAAGTGTCAGCCAACATGATTTCGGGCTACACCTGGACTGGAACCACCTCCCCTTCACTGTCAACTTTATTACCGACCCTTTTGCCTATTATGAATCATCTTCAGGAAGCTTTCTTAGGAAGGCCAACCCGCACCAGACAATAGTAAAGCCATGGGTGTACTCTGTCACCCTTTCGGATCCTCACATAACCCAAGGTTACAGGTACACGCTGTCAAACAATAAAACACTACCCGCTTCCCAGAAAGCACATCGTGCTTTCTGTTTCTTTTGCTGTTGTTTTTGTCTCATTTTTAATTGTTTCATGTGACATGAAGAGGGGTCATTGTTTCATGGAGGCTTTTTTCTCGAAGCAGGACATGTTCACAATGGAACTTATCTCGTCACTGCATACTGTGATTTAAAAAAATGGAGAATTAGATGACGTTGTGTACAAAAATCAAAATAAATTGCAAAAATATTGCAGGCTGTAACAGCGTTCGATGAAAAGGCGTTCGATGAAACGGCTTCAATAAAACGGCGTTCGATGAAACGGCGTTCGATGAAACGGTGTTCGATGAAACGGCTTCGATGAAACGGCGTTCGATGAAACGGCGTTCGACGAAATGTCCGGACCCAATATAAGGGATGTAATTATCGAGATGTCTTATTTGACTATGTTTTTCCCCCTAATGAAAATATACGATAGGTGTAATCAAGCAATTATTTTCCTGTGTGATCCTGTGAGGACATGTTCATCGAAGACGTAAGGTACACGGATATTTCGGTGTAAACGGCCCGTCATTTCTGGCAATAGCATGCTTTAATATTTTAAAGGTTAGAATATACGTCTAGGACATCTTTATTAAGATTTGTCATAATTATGTCTGGATGATAGGTATGTAACGTGCATAAGCATGCGCATATGAAGTTATTCGCATGTGTGGCTTGATAATAATATATTCCGGAAAGAATGCCAGTTTCTAGCCCTCCCAAATACTATAACGGCCACGTATCACAAGTGAGTCGTCGTTTACGTAATAAAGTCTGAAGCCAGCTGCCTTCAAAAGAAATATAATCATGCACAAAGGGTAATGTGGGCCCCTTTTATTTACAAAACGCGTGTGCTCACTGCTCTGTGACCTTATCGGCGTTGCTAGCAACGCCCCTGAGGAATCGTCGAGCACCATTGCAGTCCCTGATCCCGGCTTTCCATAAGACGCTACACGGGGGTGCAAGTTTATTCATTGTGGTCGGAGGCGAGAAACACATGCTCTAACCCCCGTGGGGCGGTGGTATCTGCTAAAAAGTCGAGCAGAAAGAGAAGATGACATTTTTTAATGAAGTTCGGGCAAAGAATAATCGTAAAATAAGGACAAAAGCGACTCTTTGCGTCGCTTTGTGTTCCACGACCATGCAACAAAAACTCCACACACCAAATATTTCGAGCACCGAAATGTCCTAGACTCTTCATACTGCTAGATGAAGCCTAAAACAAACCATTGTACTATACATGGGCTGCACCTACGCCACTGAAGAACGTCGCACGCCGGTTTCGACCATGCTGGTGGTTGAGACGACCGCGATTTGCAGCGGAGCTATGGAAGACGGTGGTGCGTTGGGCTGCAGCAAGCGCTCGCGCAACAAAAAAGAAGCGAAAACTACACGGCCAGCTTCTACCGTACTCCGGCGATCGCAACATCGGCGTGCACTGCGACGGAGATGCTGTCCAGAAAAAGAAGCCACGAATGGCATGCAGAGCCGGCTCAGGACAGACGTCGATGATGCGGCCGCTCATTATTGAGTTTGCGGGGCGCATTTATTTGTTAGCGGTGTGTGACGCACTTTCATAACGTGTTTGTGAAGGCTGTGAGGGCCAATACGACACCAACGCGCTAAAGTTAGTGGCCCAAGTGATGACTTTCCACTACACCACAAGTTTGTGTGGTAGAAAGAAACAGTCTCGTGAGGTGCACCTTGTGTTGTTGAGCAGCACTTCGCAAACATGGAACTCAGAAAATGTGGTTCTGGTTGAGTTGGAAGTCACTTCCTAATGTACACAACTTCACCATTCGAAATAACATTCAATCTCGGCTCCTGCACCCAGCCGATCGATCGTCAAGTGGTTCTGTGTGCTTTAAAGTGTTTGCGTACAATAAAGCTTCTTTTTCGGACAAGGTAATCAATCTCGTGACATGCGCTCTACTGGTCATGCGCTCTTGTGACGTGCACTCTAATGGTAAGCGCGCTCTTATCGCAGCGCTCTTCAGTCGCGCGTTCTAACGTCGGCGCTCTAGTTACACTGAACTAGAATATAGGGGCAGTGGAAAAAATGTCGGCGGCGTCCCATCGGCCGTGTGAAGCCAGAAGTGCAGACTGCCGCGAGTGGCGCTGTTGTCGAAATCCGGAGGACATGGCTACTGTAACATGGGATATGGCGTCGCGTACGTTCTCGGATGG
>NW_024610013.1:1090000-1095000 GCF_016920785.2 Ixodes scapularis
TAGACGGACAGACGGACGGATAGACGGACGGACAGACGGACAGATAGACGGACAGACGGACGGACAGACGGACGGATAGACGGACGGACAGACGGACGGATAGACGGACGGACAGACGGACGGACAGAAGGACGGATAGACGGATAGACGGACGGACAGACGGACGGATAGACGGACAGACGGACGGACAGACGGACGAATAGGCGGACAGACAGACGGACGGACGGACGGATAGACGGACAGACAGACGGACGGATAGACGGATAGACGGACAGACAGACGGACGGATAGACGGACAGACGGACGGACAGACGGACGGATAGACGGACAGACGGACGGACAGACGGACAGACGGACGGACAGACGGACGGACAGACGGACAGACGGACGGATAGACGGACAGACGGACGGACAGACGGACGGATAGACGGACAGACGGACGGACAGACGGACGGATAGACGGACAGACGGACGGATAGACGGACAGACGGACGGAGAGACGGACGGATAGACGGACGGATAGACGGACAGACGGACGGACGGACGGACAGACAGACGGACAGACGGATGGACAGACGGAAGGATGGACGGACGGATCGGCGGACGGACAGACGATCGGACAGACGGACGGACGGACGGATCGACGGACGGACAGACGGACGGACGGATGGACGGACAGACGGACGGACGGACGGATCGACGGACGGACAGACGGACGGACAGACGGACGGATCGACGGACAGAGAGACGGACGGACAGACGGACGGACAGACGGATGGACAGACGGACGGACAGACGGACGCATCGACGGACGGACAGACGGACGGATAGACGGACGGACAGGCGGACGGACAGACGGACGGATAGACGGACGGACAGACGGACGGATAGACGGACAGACGGACGGACAGACGGACGGATAGACGGACAGACGGACGAACAGACGGACGGATAGACGGACAGACGGACGGACAGACGGACGGACAGACGGACAGACGGACGGATAGACGGACAGACGGACGGGTAGACGGACAGACGGATAAAAGGACAGACGGACGGACAGACGGACGGATAGACGGACAGACAGACGGAGGGATAGACGGATAGACGGACAGACAGACGGACGGATAGACGGACAGACGGACGGACAGACGGACGAACAGACGGACAGACGGACGGACAGACGGACGGACAGACGGACGGATAGACGGACAGACAGACGGACGGACGGACAGATAGACGAACAGACGGACGGACAGACGGACGGATAGTTGGACGGACAGACGGATTGATAGACGGACGGACAGACGGACGGATAGACGGACAGACGGACGGACAGACGGACGGATAGACGGACGGACGGACGGACAGACGGACGGATAGACGGACGGACAGACGGACGGATAGACGGACAGACGGACGAACAGACGGACGGATAAACGGACGGACAGACGGACGGAAAGACGGACGGACAGAAGGACAGACGGACGGATAGACGGACAGACAGACGGACAGGCGGACGGATAGACGGACAGACGGACGGATAGACGGAGAGACGGACGGACAGACGGACGAATAGAGGGACAGACGGACTGACAGGCAGACGGATAGACGGACAGACGGAGGGACAGACGGACGGATAGACGGACAGACGGACGGACAGACGGACAGACGGATAGACGGACAGACGGACGGACAGACGGACGGATAGACGGACAGACAGACGGATAGACGGACAGACGGACGGACAGACGGAAGGATCGACGCACGGATCGGCGGACGGACAGACGGACGGACAGACGGACGGACGGACGGACGGACGGATCGACGGACGGACAGACGGACGGACGGACGGACGGACAGACGGTAGGACGGACGGATCAACGGACGGACAGACGGACGGACAGACGGACGGATCGACGGACGGAGAGACGGACGGACAGACGGACGGACAGACGGATGGACAGACGGACGGACAGACGGACGGATCGACGGACGGACAGACGGACGGATAGACGGACGGACAGACGGACGGACGGATAGACGGACGGACAGACGGACGGAGAGACGGACAGACGGACGGACAGACGGACGGATAGACGGACAGAGGGACGAACAGACGGACGGATAGACGGACAGACGGACGGACAGACGGACGGACGGACGGACGGACAGACGGACAGACGGACGCACAGACGGACGGATAGACGGACAGACGGACGGACAGACGGACGGATAGACGGACGGACAGACGGACGGATAGACGGACGGACAGACAAACGGACAGACGGGCAGACGGACGGATAGACGGACAGACAGATGGACAGACGGACGCATAGACGGACAGACGGACGGACAGACGTACGGATAGACGGACAGACGGAGGGACAGACGGACGGATAGACGGAAAGACGGACGGACGGATAGACGGACAGACGGACGGACAGACGGACGTACAGACGGACAAACAGACGGACGGATAGACGGACAGACGGACGGACAGACGGACCGATAGACGGACGGACAGACGGACGGATAGACGGACAGACGGACGGACAGACGGACGGATAGACGGACAGACGGACAGACAGACGGACGGATAGACGGACGGACAGACGGACGGTTAGACGAATAGACGGACGGACAGACGGACGGATAGACGGACAGACGAACGGACAGACGGACGGATAGACGGACAGACGGACGGACAGACGGACGGATAGACGGACGGATAGACGGACGGACAGACGGACGGATAGACGGACAGACGGACGGACAGACGGACGGATAGACGGACAGACGGACAGACAGACGGACGGATAGACGGACGGACAGACGGACGGTTAGACGAATAGACGGACGGACAGACGGACGGATAGACGGACAGACGAACGGACAGACGGACGGATAGACGGACAGACGGACGGACAGACGGACGGATAGACGGACAGACGGACGGGTAGACGGACAGACGGATAAAAGGACAGACGGACGGACAGACGGACGGATAGACGGACAGACAGACGGACGGATAGACGGATAGACGGACAGACAGACGGACGGATAGACGGACAGACGGACGGACAGACGGACGAACAGACGGACAGACGGACGGACAGACGGACGGACAGACGGACGGATAGACGGACAGACAGACGGACGGACGGACAGATAGACGAACAGACGGACGGACAGACGGACGGATAGTTGGACGGACAGACGGATTGATAGACGGACGGACAGACGGACGGATAGACGGACAGACGGACGGACAGACGGACGGATAGACGGACGGACGGACGGACAGACGGACGGATAGACGGACGGACAGACGGACGGATAGACGGACAGACGGACGAACAGACGGACGGATAAACGGACGGACAGACGGACGGAAAGACGGACGGACAGAAGGACAGACGGACGGATAGACGGACAGACAGACGGACAGGCGGACGGATAGACGGACAGACGGACGGATAGACGGAGAGACGGACGGACAGACGGACGAATAGAGGGACAGACGGACTGACAGGCAGACGGATAGACGGACAGACGGAGGGACAGACGGACGGATAGACGGACAGACGGACGGACAGACGGACAGACGGATAGACGGACAGACGGACGGACAGACGGACGGATAGACGGACAGACAGACGGATAGACGGACAGACGGACGGACAGACGGAAGGATCGACGGACGGATCGACGGACGGACAGACGGACGGACAGACGGACGGACGGACGGACGGACGGATCGACGGACGGACAGACGGACGGACGGACGGACGGACAGACGGTTGGACGGACGGATCAACGGACGGACAGACGGACGGACAGACGGACGGATCGACGGACGGAGAGACGGACGGACAGACGGACGGACAGACGGATGGACAGACGGACGGACAGACGGACGGATCGACGGACGGACAGACGGACGGATAGACGGACGGACAGACGGACGGACGGATAGACGGACGGACAGACGGACGGATAGACGGACAGACGGACGGACAGACGGACGGATAGACGGACAGAGGGACGAACAGACGGACGGATAGACGGACAGACGGACGGACAGACGGACGGACGGACGGACGGACAGACGGACAGACGGACGCACAGACGGACGGATAGACGGACAGACGGACGGACAGACGGACGGATAGACGGACGGACAGACGGACGGATAGACGGACGGACAGACAAACGGACAGACGGGCAGACGGACGGATAGACGGACAGACAGATGGACAGACGGACGCATAGACGGACAGACGGACGGACAGACGTACGGATAGACGGACAGACGGAGGGACAGACGGATGGATAGACGGAAAGACGGACGGACGGATAGACGGACAGACGGACGGACAGACGGACGTACAGACGGACAAACAGACGGACGGATAGACGGACAGACGGACGGACAGACGGACCGATAGACGGACAGACGGACGGATAGACGGACGGACAGACGGACAGATAGACGGACAGACGGACGGACAGACGGACGGATAGACGGACGGACAGACGGACGGATAGACGGACGGACAGACGGACGGACAGAAGGACGGATAGACGGATAGACGGACGGACAGACGGACGGATAGACGGACAGACGGACGGACAGACGGACGAATAGGCGGACAGACAGACGGACGGACGGACGGATAGACGGACAGACAGACGGACGGATAGACGGATAGACGGACAGACAGACGGACGGATAGACGGACAGACGGACGGACAGACGGACGGATAGACGGACAGACGGACGGACAGACGGACAGACGGACGGACAGACGGACGGACAGACGGACAGACGGACGGATAGACGGACAGACGGACGGACAGACGGACGGATAGACGGACAGACGGACGGACAGACGGACGGATAGACGGACAGACGGACGGATAGACGGACAGACGGACGGAGAGACGGACGGATAGACGGACGGATAGACGGACAGACGGACGGACGGACGGACAGA
>NW_024610013.1:1207500-1227500 GCF_016920785.2 Ixodes scapularis
AGAAGCATCCCTCGTGTCATTAGTTAGAAGTTTGAAAAGTGCATTGTTATGAACTCCGGAAATCAAATTCAAAATCTATTAGTTTAAGAGAGCCCGTGTGTGCCTATGCTTGTAGCTCTACGAGAGTGCAGGAGTTGATGGGGAGGAGACCAAAGCAGTAACAAGCAGTTGAGCTGCAGCGTGCGATTGCAGGAGTGTTGGACATTGCACTGCACTCCCGTTTGACCAATAGCTTCGGCAGGGATTTTTTTCGAGCACACTCTTTCCAACGAGCTAATTATAAGTGCCTGAAATGACACATTTCGAGCTTTGTAACAATAATGCGGGAAGTAAGAAAATTTTTTTTCATTACTTCTTTTGTCGCTCATGCTGCAATTTACACGTACTGCTATGGAAGCAACAGGTATAAGGGGATGTCCATCAATCATTCTTTACATTTCTATCATCCAAATTTCGAAACTCTATGTGGGATATCTGCAAGCACTACCCAAATTGATCTGTGCAAGAGTGATATATGTATTGCTGGAATGTCATTGTCATGTTGATAACACACTTTCAGCATTGTCACATGTGTCACACTCCTTTATGGGTTATTTTGGGTAGAACTTATGATAATCTTACATCTTGTTAGATCATACAAAAAAGCTTAAAATAAAATTAATCAATATCTCAAAGCTGTTGGCTTCTTGCTAACTGTGCAGCACGGTTGAGCCCCTAACTGTTGCAGTTTCCAAAAATACAATTGTTGTTTAAGTAGCAAAACAATAAATATTATTTCAAGCAATTATTTGATCTAGTTAGACAACTGTCTGACATAATTTTCTTATAATTATCTGCAAAACCTGATAAACAAAAGGTGAAAGCAATAGCCACGATCATAACAAAGCATCTTGCATTAGAAATGGACAGCCAGAAGATACCTATTCAGACACTTACACTTAGCCGAAGACATGGTTGACAATAAAGTCTCGGGCCTCGTTGCTCTCAGCACGGTTGGCTGCTACGGGCTCAACGGGAACCTCAGCGGGGATGGCGGCCACGGGTGTCCTGCAGGGGTACCTCTTGGCCAGGTTGTGGAGGGCACAGCACGCGACAATGATGTCGCAGCACCGTTCTGGAGCCATTCGGAGCTCAGCGTGAAGGCAATGGAACCTCCGCTTGAGTTGGCCGATTGTCCTGTACAGAGCGCATGGATCAAAACCACATGTTATTCCTTCCCAGAAATCAATAGCAAAATCGGACAACAGCGTGGAACGCAAATACTCAAGAGGATGACACGCAACAAGGACAAATTTACAGCTGAATTCGAATCGCAAATTGGCTGCCGTGCCCGATTTCACACCTCCTAATTTTTCCAGCCCATTGCTCCAGGATATCGAAAGCTGGGCATTATGCATACCATTTTATTTTCCTTCCGAATTATTTTTAAACTGCGTTCACATCCGGGGTCACCTGAGGTTAGCCTGTGCAATGTATTTTATAGAAAGCAACAAGCAAAGTGCAGCTTTATTCAAGCGCTATCCTCAAAGGGTTTCGTGGATATGCTTCCAAACAAACACCTGCATATGCACAGGCCAATATGTTAGAAGTTTTTGCTACCTGATTGCTGCCAACGCTGTAAGAATTAACTTGTAACCAAGCTTTATACTGCAACAAATACAGTACTATCAAAATTTCATTCTACATGTTACTTGTGAGAGAGCGAAAAGAGAAAGAGAGCCAGACTCTTGTCTTGTTGAGCCTTTCCCCTTCCACTCTCCAGGAATAGATGTTCGTGGTAGCGCAACCCATCTACTTTTGTCATTGATCAATAAGAATCCGTCTTGTAAGTCTGGGAGATGTAAGACGTAAAGCACTTGATATAACGCCTTATACAAGTACTCCTACCCTTTGATTGTGCCGCTAGTGTTCCTATTAGTTAGTGGTCCACGCACCGCCATTTCTGACTCAAGTGGAAGCTCCTGGACGCATGCAGCAAAAGTTTTGGTAAAGGGTCTTATGGCGCTTTCACAACGGAATCCCAAGCAAGATTTGCCTGAACATTTGAAATTGCTGCGACTCATCATCAGTCGTGAATGACGTGTAAGATGGTGTCTAGAGACTATTTGTGGAAACTTGTTATTGCATGCTCAACTTCAACATTGTCCAAAATGATGCCTTGGCACTACTCTTAAATCCATCGATGAGAGAAGAATAGGTCATGCTAGGCATGTACTCTTGGCCAATCGGTCAAGACGGTCAGCAACACACAATTGCTTGCGACTTACACCGATGTGCCGCTATTTTTGGATCACACGCATCTTAGCACGCACGAGCTTAGCTGTACTTGTGCACTCAATATGAGTACATACACATCTAGCACGTTTAGTTAGTTTCCATTAAACAGCCCGAAACTGACATTTCAAAAAGTAGACATATGAAAGTGCCAAGGCACAGTGTTACTTCCACTGCTGTGTCTAGGAAAAAAATTCCATTGTCATTAATGCTTCTTTTTGTCCAATTAACAAAATATCAACTTCTGTCCGGGTCTTGCGTAGCACTGGCGCCTGAGGTGAGTTTAGTGCTTTTCCCCATTATTGCCAGTCCTGGGGACCTAAGACTGTGACAAGTTAGTGGCGCCCCCCTCCAGTCCGCCCGTCCGCGGCCGCCAGGCTCGGCGGGCAACATTGTTCACCTCGCCCAATAAACGCCGTAGAGCGCACGCCGCTCCGGTCAGTCATCGTCCACCCTCAACCAGGCTGCGTGTCGTCTCTTCTCGGCGAGTGCTTCGGCCCCCTTCGTCCACGTTCCAGAAAGTTCGTGACACTGGCGACGAGGAACCGTGGCACTGGAGGCTACCAACGTGCACGGTTCGGCCCACGCCGCCGAGAGAGTCGCAACACCGCGCCCCGCTCCTGTCGCCATGCCGCTGTACGGGAGGCTCGAGCCGTTCGAGGGAGATGGGTCCGCCTGGCCGGTCTACGAAGAACAGGTCCACGTGTTCTTCCGGGCGAACGACACGCCCGAGGTGAAACAACGGGACATCTTCCTGGCCAGCTGCGGGACCCGCGTCTTCAGCCTCCTTCTCGACCTCCTCAAGCCGGCCACGCCGCACGTCAAAACGCTGGGTGAGCTGCTCGCCACGCTGCGCTCGCACTTCAGCCCGGCGCCGTCCACGCTGATGGAGCGGTTCCGCTTCAACAACCGGAGCCGCCAGGACGGGGAGACCCTCGGGCAGTTCGTCGCTGCGCTACGAGGGTTAGCGAGCACCTGCGCCTTCAGCGACCAGTTGGACTCGCTACTCCGGGACCGGTTCGTCTGCGGCATCAACAACCCTGCCATGCAGACGCGACTCCTGGAGCTCCCCGACCCCTCGCTGGACGACGCGGTGAAGGCAGCGCTGGCAATGGAAGCAGCAGCGAAGGACGCTAGCGAGATAGCGCGTGCGGCCGGCTCACCGTCGACGGAAGCGGCGGTGCACAAGATGGCGGCAAGGAGCGGTGCCTGCAGCCGCTGCGGTGCTGCCCACTCCCCCTCACAGTGCCAGTTCGTCCAAGCACAATGCTTTACGTGCGGGAGAACTGGGCACCTCGCACGTGTCTGCCGAGGGGGGAGGACGAGCGGCGGCCAGCAGCAGCAGCAGCCTGGTTCAAGCCCGGGTTCCAGCCAAGCCCGCGGCCAGGGTGGTCGTCGCAAGAAAACGCGGCGGGGACGAGCGGCACCAGGCCCGGGTTCGTCGTCAGCTAGGGTCCACGTCGTGGCCGACGAGCCGCAGATCTTCGACGTCTGGCATTTGAATAAACTTTCGTCTGTGCCACCTTACTTGGTGTCTGTTGAGATCTGCGGCCACCCCATCACCATGGAGCTGGACACGGGGGCCAGCGTGTCGGTCATGCCCGGGAAGCTGTTCAAGCGGACCTTCCCCGGCGTGTCCATCGAGGCGTCTGACGTCATGCTGCGCAGCTACTCCGGGCAGCTTTCCCAGGTCCAGGGTCGGGCCCAAGTCAGCGTTCGCCTTGGCGACAGGGAGGCAATCCTTCCCCTTTACTTAACCAAGGGGTCGTCGCCGACGCTGCTGGGCCGAAACTGGATTCACTCGCTGGGTGTTCGGCTGCCGGAGTACCAAGAAGCTGCGCTGCACGTGGTGCAAGACGTCCCGAGCCTCCTGACCGACTTCCAGTCCCTGTTCCAGCCGGGGGTGGGCACCTTCGCCGGCACGACGGTCGGCATCCACATACCCGAGGGAACCCGGCCTCGATTCTTCAAGCCGCGTCCGCTGCCGTTTGCCCTGAAGGACGGGGTCACCCAGGAGCTGCAACGGCTGCAGCGAGAGGGTATCCTGGTGCCCGTCAAGTCTTCCGAGTGGGCTGCACCGATTGTTCCAGTCCTCAAGCGAGACGGCCGCGTCAGGATCTGCGGGGACTTCAAGGTCACCATCAACCCCGTCGCTACCGTCGAGAAGTACCCGTTGCCTCGGGTAGAAGATCTCTGGTCGGCTCTGTCCGGGGGACAGAAGTTCACCAAGCTCGACCTCCGAGATGCCTACCAGCAGCTGGTGCTCCAGGATGCCGCCCGGAAGTATGTCACCATTTCGACTACCATGGGACTCTTCCAGTACACACGCCTACCGTTCGGCGTGGCCTCAGCCCCAGCCATCTTCCAGAGAGAGATGGACAACCTCTTCAGGGGCATGAGGCACGTGGCGGTGTACTTGGACGACATCCTGGTTACCGGTACCGACGACGGGGACCACCTGCAGAACCTCCGCAAAGTCCTGACACGACTACAGGACGCCGGTCTCAAGCTGAGGCTGGACAAGTGCGTGTTCCTGACCCCCAGCATGGAGTACCTGGGACACATCATCTCCCAGGCTGGCCTGGCCCCGGCACCCCGCAAGATTGAGGCCGTGCTCAAGGCACCGAAGCCCAAGAGCAAGAAGGAGCTTCAGAGCTACCTCGGCCTCATCAACTTCTACAGGAGGTTCCTGCCCAACCTTTCGACGCATCTGGAGCCGCTGCATCGACTGCTTCGTGACGGTCAGCAGTGGGCCTGGAAGAAGGAGCAGGACTTGGCCTTCCAGCACAGCAAGGAGCTGGTCGTTAAGGCTCCAGTGCTGGTGCACTTCGACCCGGCCAAGCCTGTAGTCCTCACCGTGGATGCATCGCCGTATGGGGTAGGAGCCGTCCTGTCGCACCGGGGTCAGGATGGTCAGGAACGCCCTGTGGCGTTTGCTTCTCGTCGGCTTCATGCGGCGGAGCAACGCTACAGCCAGCTCGACAAAGAAGGCTTGGCCCTCATCTTCGGGGTCCAGCGCTTCCACCAGTACCTGTGGGGCCGGCAGTTCGAGGCAGTCACGGACCACAAGCCGCTGCTGGGGCTGCTGGGACCTGACAAGGCGGTCCCAGTGCAAGCCTCGCCTCGTGTGGTACGCTGGGCCTTGACGCTGGCAGCCTACAGGTACAAGCTGGTCCACCGCCCTGGGAAGGACCTGGGACCTGCCGACGCCCTGAGCCGCCTGCCCCTGTCGGAGGTGCCTGCTGCCGTTCCTGAGCCAGCTGACGTTTTCCTGCTGGAGCGGGCCTACCCGGGGGTGCTCACCAGGACTGCGGTGGCGCAGGCGACCAGCCGGGACCCGGTGCTGTCCCAGGTGGTCAAGGCGGTTGCCCGAGGGGAGGAGCTGCGTCACCAGGCATACAGCCACAAGACCGCCGAGCTGAGCTTGGAGCAAGGCTGCCTCCTGTGGGGTTCCAGGGTGGTGATTCCACAAAGTCTGCGGGCCAAGGTGCTGCAGCTGCTGCACGCGGGGCATCCTGGCATTGAAAAGACAAAAATGGTGGCACGGTCGCACGTTTGGTGGCCTGGCTTGGACCAGGACATCGTGCACCAGGTGCAAAGCTGCCAGGTCTGCCAGGAGAACCAGCGAGCCTCGCGCCACGTGGAGATCACCCCCTGGCCGTTCCCACAGAGGCCGTGGTCCCGCTTGCACGTGGACTATGCGGGACCCTTCAAGGGCCACTACTTCCTGGTGGTAGTGGACGCCTTCTCCAAGTGGGTGGAGGCGCTGCCAGTCACCAGTCCATCGGCAAGCGCGACCATTGCGGCTCTGCGGCAGGTCTTCGCGGCGCAGGGATTGCCGGACATTATCGTGTCTGATAATGGTCCCGCTTTCGCCAGCGCCGAGTACCTGGACTGGCTGCAGAGGAATGGAATCCGCCGGATGCTGGTTCCGCCGTACCACCCCGCTTCCAATGGTGCGGCCGAGCGAGTGGTCCAGACCATCAAGGACAAGCTCAAGAAGAGCCAGCCCGGGGATTTCCGAACGCAGGTGGCCAGGGTACTGTTCCAGTACAGGACCACACCTCACGAGGTCACTGGCCGTGCCCCCTGCGAGCTTCTGCTGGGCCGGATGGTCAAGACACCCTTGGACGTCTTGCATCCAGACCTCCGGTCCACGGCGCTCCTGAAGCAGCTGAAGCAGAAGCTGGCTGCTGACCGAGGGTGCCGTCCCGGGCCTTTGCCGGAGCCGGGAGCGTCGGTGTACGCCAGGAACTTCCGTCCTGGCCCACCGTGGTCTGCCGGGCGTGTGGTTTCACCAGCGAGCGCCTCATCGCTGCTCGTCCGCATGCCCGACGGGACCACCTGGCACCGGCACGCCGACCATGTCAGGCCTCGCCGCGGGACCTGGCTTCCACCCTCGGTCGTCGCTTCAGAGGACCAGCCTGCAGGGGGCCCAACAGCACCAGTCGTGGCCAGCGGAGCGCCACCCACCCCGGAGGCGACAAGCGTCGCCACTCCTGTGGCACCAGTTGGACCGGTGCCAATCCCCAATCCGGTCTCTGCAGCTCCACCGGGTGGAGCGCGACCGGTTCAGGCAGCGCCCGGCGTTGCCACACCTGGCCCGTCGACACCTGTACCCAGGCGGAGTGCACGGCAGCGGAGGCCACCTGACCGCTACTCGCCGGGGTGACCTTCATCGTCGACAGGCCGGGACTTTGCACGACCAGACGCCGAGATGGTGTCGGCCGTGCGCATTGTGTTTAGTTTTGTTTAATAACAAACAAACTGGGGGGAGGAGTGTGACAAGTTAGTGGCGCCCCCCTCCAGTCCGCCCGTCCGCGGCCGCCAGGCTCGGCGGGCAACATTGTTCACCTCGCCCAATAAACGCCGTAGAGCGCACGCCGCTCCGGTCAGTCATCGTCCACCCTCAACCAGGCTGCGTGTCGTCTCTTCTCGGCGGGTGCTTCGGCCCCCTTCGTCCACGTTCCAGAAAGTTCGTGACAAAGACATAACTGAGTTTCTGCATTTTCAGTCTCAAGCGATAAAACCCAATAAAGTGTGGTGAGGTAAGTTTCGAAAGTTTGATTTTAAACCTAAATGGTCAGTACTTCAGACCATTACAGGTGCATGTGACCGAGTAAACAGAGTATAGAAGCATGTGACCGAGTAGTCAACTATCTTATCTCCGTGCTTTCAAACTATTCTGTTGGAAGCACACTTTAGGAAGTATTTGGGTTTGTCATCGATGCAATTTGCGTTCCTTTGTCCATCAAGTTTGCTGTGGTCGTCTAGATGGCGGATTTGGAGCGTTTTCATTGTTTGTCAAGCCATTTGGTCTTACTTTTGTTCTGGGAGGAATGGAATGTCATTCTGTTCCTATTGTAGGGAGCATAAGAAAAAAACCAAAGCTGTTTAAACAGCCTCTCTCAAGGTGCTATCTGGTTAGAGGAAAGCAGCTTTAATAGTCCTCCACATGTGAAGAACAAAGAAGCGTGCCAAGAATTACGTTTGCAAATTTTGCGATTAAGAATTTGTCGTCACAGCACATGTATAACCAAGGTTACGTTTGCCATGTCCGCAAGTGTTACCGCTTGACGAATAACTCAGATATGAACCTAATCTACTGCATTCTCGACAAACCTGCTTGAAAAAAAACGTAACTGGTCAATAGATATCGACCGGAAAAAGGCAGTAAGCTTTCGACTAAAAATATTCATCGATAAAAACTGAAAATTTCATACTCACAATAACAACCGAAAAAAGTATGCCGATTCCAGAAAAATAAAAACTGAAACCGCAGAACCCTAGGCAGCTATTATAAGTTGTATTGATTCGTAATCTCAGGATACTACTTTCATCTTGCTTACATAAAACCACGGTATCTTATGCTTCGTTAGATTAATATAAAAATTTGTATGAATATTTTTATGCCATAAAGAATAGCAATGGACGTAAGGAGCATGCACGTGTTGCACATATTACGTCAAGACAGCTAGTCGTCTCGAAATGTCTTGCATGAATATCTCTGTGCCCTTCACAATATATGGCCTAGATTTACCGTTCAACAATGCTTCTTGTCGTCGTGTGTGCCTATTGTATGCGACCTCGGCTGCTGATGACGGCGACAGGAATGGCGTCATCGGCCATGGTTGACAGGAGTAGCCGCTGTCACCAAGCAGCAGGCCGTCGTACTCTCCACTGGCCAGCTTGACTGCCAAGGTGCTCTCCGTGAAGATCCGAGAGTCGTGGGTGCTTCCAGGCCACCTTGCAACCACGTTGCGAATCCGAGAAGAGGCGTCAACGACCACCTGTACGTTGATGGAATGGTATCCATGGCGGTTGACGTACGCCTCCTCGTGCACATGGGGTGCCTGGATCCGGACATGGGTACCGTCAACAGCACCCACGACCAAAGGAAAGCCGGCCATGTCGTAGAACTTGTGCTGCAAGGCTGCCCCCTCCGCAGCGTCAGGCCATCTGCGTCGTTGATCCCCTCAGCAATTAAACCACATATAGTAAACTTACAGCTACAATGCTTATGAATACCTTTTTAATGAGGAATGCTAAGGACTTTGGCTGTGCCCTTCAAGTATGTGGTAGCAGTAAAGTGCCTCAGTAGCACCTATTCAATAGTGAAGTTTGCATGTTTTCATAGGATCCCTTTTTATTTTTGTTCAGTTACCAAGACCTATAAAGTGACTGTGATTCGGTGCAAGTCCTTACCAAAAGTGCAAACGGGTCGCTTTCTGAGGTTTCTCTGAAAAATAGCGTGCCCGGGCCCTTTCCAATCGGGCAAGTAGGACGCTTACGGCCGTAATCATTTTTTTTTCTATTGAAAAGGGGGGGGGGGAGGGAGGGCTAGTTACTAGTAGGTAGAATATTACTGCCATAAAAAGGCAACCTACAAAACATCCCTATCACCAGCAATTCAGATATATTTTTAGTGTATTTACTTTACTTCAATACGGCTGGCAAACTACAATTAGAAGGAAAAAAAAAGGACCCTTACCGTATGAAGTCTTGTGCTCGACGAGCCAGCGCTACGGTGACTTGCTTTACAGCCCGTGAAGCACTTGACACATGCACGCGGATGTAGTCGCCTGCAGTGATCAGAAAGTTCCCAGTTGCGTAGAACTGCAAGGCGATGATCACTTGCTGCTCCGCAGAGAGGGCGCGGCTACGACGTGTACGGCGCTCCAAGTCCGGACGCAGTGTGTCGGCGAGAAACATTATGCCCGCTCTTCCAAATCGGAACCGTTGCTGCAGCCCATCCTCGTCGAAATCCTCAAAGGGGTTCAGGCGGTCCCGCAGCACACGCTGTCGCCTCATCATTGCCGCTGCGTACTGCGCGTCCGTGCGGTCTCTTCTGTGTCGGCGATTCCTCGTGTTGGACATTCTGCCCGGTATCAAAGTCGGAAATCGGTCCGCAAATCTTATCAGTCAGTCCGTGGCCGGTCGGAGGGTTTGTCGGTGGGTCGGTCGGTCGAAGGGCAGAATACAGACAGGAAAACTCAGATGATAACCGAAAACGAGAAACGCGCGTTGCGTGCAAGGCCAAGATTCCGAGACATTCGGGCTAGTTTCAAAACTTCCCACCACGCGGCGCTCAAAGACGAACCTGCAGAATATTTTTCAACCAGAAAAAAGTTCCCCTCGCCACACTTCCCATTTCCTCCTCTTCCACAGTTGACTTGACGGCGGGGAGACTCCTTTTGTTGCTGCATCTCGGGGCCAGAGCTCTGCTCGGGGCCAGATAAGCCAAGATAAGCGCATAATGGGCGATTTGCGGCGGGAGGCACAGCGACCCCTTTCCTCCGGCGATACCAGAGAAGCGCCCGAAACCGAACCCTCCTTTCTGCAGCATTTCAGAGCCTAGCCTCTCGGTTTTGTCTCTGAATTTTTGTTTTGTTTTGCGATAAGCATGCTTGGCTACTCCGAGCATTTGACTGCTTCTGCCGTCCATGTAAAGTGACCCAAGGCCATGTGAGGATGGGCATAGGCTAAGGGCCATCGTCCAAGAACCCTAGAGTTCAAAGGAACTACCGCATTTTCCGGACTATAGCCCGGACCCGGTGCATAGTCCGCAGGGAAATATTTTGCGTCAAAAATAAAAGTGCTTGCTTAGATAGTCCGCACCCGGTACACAAACGGCACCCAGTGCAAAACCCGCACTTAGCACCTAGTCCGAACGTAAAAAGTATCATACTCAGCAGACCTTGACAAACGCCTACTGTATTAGCTCACGATGAAGCTTTATCGTACGTAAATCAACATTAGTATAGTCCGTTACTCATAAAATCCTTCACGATTGTCATAGTGAAGGATCTAGAAAAATTATATCATTGTATTGTCCGCACCTGTAGATAGTCCGCATCGGGTGAATTTTCAACTTTTAAACTTATATATTCCGGAAAATACGGTACTACAGAGTGTAGTGTGACCCCATGGGTACTTGAAGAGGAAGCGGCGAGCCTTACAAAAAGTGTTTACGGGACGGGAATTCATGCCAGCGTGCGTACTCTAACATGTCCGGTGCTTTTACCCCAACCCACCTGGTGTTGCCTAAATGGGACACACGTTGAAATAAACAGTGATGGGGGCTGTCAGACCGTTGTTTTTGTTCTGAAATTTGACCAAAACTCCAAATATTGAGATCTGCAAAAATTCATAATACGAAGCAGAGCCTTTTTTTTTTCGGTTCCTTGCATTTTTATATTGCGTTTTGAGATCCTACTAGTGACCAGTGCCGCGTTTAGACGTCATATTTCACGTGGCCACACCGGTGACTAGAACTCCACCGTTCCGTAAACAAAAGTTTAAAGTACAAGTTCACCCGTCAAATTTTGGGAGTGTAATTACAATATTGCGTTAATTTTTCTCAACTCATTATCTCTTCTCGAAATGGTTAATCACTTTAGTACAGTCGCCCTCTTGAGATTTCTAGGCGAGATATGGCAAAAGCATTTTCCAAAACTAACTGTTTTACATTACCGATTCTTTTCTTAAAAATCACTAAAATCTAATTATATCACATTACAAATTACTGATTACTAAAACTATGGGCATTCTCTTCGTATTACATTTAATTTTTGCAGGTAGAGTTTGCTTGTCAATAATGAAATATCAGTCTGCTGTTGCAAACAGTGCAATGTAGGCGCAATATAATATATTACTGTCATGCCGCAACCTTGTTCAGGAAGCCGCCGATGACAACGAGGTTTTACGATGCGCTAGTAACTCCAAAGTATCTGAATCAGTGGTGTCGCCATGCTGTACTACAGCGCAACATATGAGATGAGACCATAACCGTGCTCTCGCAAGCTCGTTTTTAATAAAAAAAAGAAGATAATATTTTTTCTTTAATTCTCTACTTGTGCTTGTAAGTTGCAACACAGCAAGAGCTACTCATACTCAAGTCTATTGTAATGTATCACTGATATCCGATAAGCTGAGGTGGCGTAACCTGTGCAGCATAAAATGCTTTGACGGAATCGTTTGTTCTTAGGTTCACACGTGAGGTGCGAGCTAACCTAACCTATACCTACAGCCAAGAATAAAGGCTCCGAGCATTAATTGGAATGCGACGGAAGCACTTCGACTTTCCGGACTGCCGTGACTATATCTGGAATGACTTCTCTAATCGAGGTGAACACACGCACACATATACCGGAGGCACTGTTGAAGTCTCAGGGGCTCGGGTTTGCGTATAGATTATCATTTGCGCCGATACCCGGTTTTCGCTTTGCTAAAATATTTCAACAACTGCCAGTCTTGAACGGGTCATCAAAAGGACTGATCGTTTTCACGTAGTTGGGTTAAAACTATGTGGTTAGGCTACTGTATGGGTGCACTACTAAAACCAATTATAATGACATCTAATGCGACAATCACTTTCCTGTGTACTTTATCTTGTAAATAACACTTTTGCGATTGACATGTACTTTTGCGCGCGTGCACCGTCGGAAAAAGTCGCACCATTAAATGATCTCCCTTCTTTTTCTTTTCTTTTTTTCTGAGCGAGAAAAAAAGGGGGGGAGAGAAGGTTGTTGAGGGTAAAAAATGTTGGAGATATGTGCTCTGATTGTCATGATTGTGCATTTTTGATCACCTAACCTTTACAGCTCCCACATGAACGCGACGTCCCATGATGTCAACCGCAGAAACAGTTTGATCACTACTCGTACATCAGCCACTGCATTCGGCTTTCAGGTTACTGTGTACCTTCGTGCGTGTGTGCGTGCGTGTAACTTTGATATTTGTATCTGATGTTTAGGAGTGCATATCTCGTAATATTTTCTGGATATAGCGTTGAATTTTTTTTGTATATTCTTTCCAGAACGGTAAATCATCTAAAGATATTTTTTTACTCGAGTTTTATAACTGAAAATATTTACAACGCTTCAAACGTGCTTCAGTGTGAAAAGTTCCCCAACTTCAGCGTGCAATTAAAAAATTTTTCTTTTTTTTCTCGAGGAAAATATTTTGCACTATATCGCGTGGTGTTCCATTAACATGTTGCATTATTTTGTCTCCATGCGAAATGCAGCGCTTCGAAATACACGAACTAGGCAACTTTGACATTTTTACCCAATATTTGTGAGTTGTTATCTGGCAATGTCTTCAAGATATAGCATTGAACTATATCTGATATGCTCTTCCCAAGAGGGCCTATCACCTACATAAAAATCATTACACTCACTAATAACTGGACAAATTTACAGTGCGGCAAACAGCTTCCAGGGCCGAACTCATTCCCAAGCAATAACAAAAGTTACAAGTAAAAAAAGAAAAACGATACCGACATTTTTAGAAGCTTTTATTTCTACGCCACACAGTTTTATTCTGTCCAGAGTTTGCGAGCTCAGGCTGAACTCAAGCAGGATTTACCAATGAACCCCTCTAAGCGATCCATTATTCGCAAACACAAAGCAGCGTAGTCTGTTACGATCCGTTCTACCTTAAAATGGACCGCAGCGCACGCTACGAGCCATCGGAGGTAAATCAGTTCCGAGTGTGTGACACGTGACATGAGCTGAGTGTGGCACGAGGCCAAATGAAGCGCTCGCAGCGCTGCATTGGCTGGAACGACTTGCAGCGTCCGGTGTGGTCCATCCCTGAGTATACAGAACATAATCTTGTACCAAAGCAGTATGTCTGACTTCTCGGATTACCCCGAAGACATCTCCAAGCAGCTCACAAAAGTGTCATTGTATATTGTCAGAATGTCGAACCGGACCAAACCATTATCACGGAGTAGCTTCTGCACAGGACAAGGCGAGGGGTTAAGTGCTCGCTCAAGCGTTGTGAGAGCCAGTCCTTTGAAGACAGGATATAAAGCTACGACCCTCGTGAGCCAATCGGGGCATCGGAGCAAAGCACTTGACGATGTGCCATAGAAACACGATCCTCCCACGGAGAGCTGTCTCGTGCGTCGCTCCTTTGCTCTGATTGGCCAACGGGGATCGCAGCTTTCGCGGTTTACCAAGTTATGGTGAAACGGAGATACACTCAGTCCGTGTAGCGTTTCTATCTGATCGTTTTTTCTGTTCCACGTATTTTTAAAGTTCAATGTCACGGTTTGAGCGGAGAATGTAACGTGGCTTTTTCGAAGCTACTGGAGAATCCAATGTATGTCTGTTATCTGTTTCAACGGTAGTTTACTTACAAAAGCAAGCCGGGTCTTCCTGACAGAATAAAGTGCTCCTCGCCGACATTTACGATTCTGCCCCATTCCATGATTAGTTCAAGAAATAATCCAAATCCGAAAGCCCCGTTTCCATACCCCTGCCGCAAACC
Source organism: Ixodes scapularis (assembly GCF_016920785.2). Classification (NCBI taxonomy): domain Eukaryota; kingdom Metazoa; phylum Arthropoda; class Arachnida; order Ixodida; family Ixodidae; genus Ixodes; species Ixodes scapularis. The sequence continues at coordinate 1,221,553 of NW_024610013.1, forward strand.
CCCGCGTTTTGTCACACATCTTCAAGATCCCCGGCTTTTAAAAACCAACGCCCGCTTAACAATTTTCCAAGCTTCTCCCCTTATATTGCTATCAACGCGTTTCTTCCTACGCATTGTATACATGATTAAGCAAGGGATGGAGTTGACAACGCGACCACAATTACTACTTTTGTGTACTTGTTTATCGAATGCGCTCTCGTGGCCCGAAGTCGTTATAGAGCGGAAGGTAAATACACTGCCAAAATAGTCTGTACATCTGTAACAAATAATTACTAATAATAAACAGAAACAAAGAAGCAGGTCACGGGCCACCGCAAAAACGTCACTGATGGCATTTATAATAAAGTTAGGTCATTGATATTAGCAACCAACCAGATGAGGTGGTTTTATCCGTGGACTGAGCAAGGTAGGAAAGATTAACTCGTATTTCAAATTAATGCTGGTGATTGGGTCCGGACACTTCATCGAACGCCGTCTCATCGAAGCCATTTAATCGAACGTTATTGAATCAAACGCCGCTTGATCAAAGCCGTTTAATTGAATGCTTTAAAATAGTATTTGGAGATCGTTTCTCGTTTTCGGAAATAGTTCATTTTGCATCGAAGGAAAACTATATTCTATGCCATATTTTCAATTAAATGTCAGGACCAAGAAAAGAACTGCTTTTCTCCGGCAATATAATGGTAGTCGCATGAGGACAAACACGCGTACATTATGCAGTGCTAACTACCCCGCGACAACCAGAAAGTTTCTGGCTCAGTGACTTGGTGTGCGCCGCCTATTTGTGTCACACTTCTGCTACTAAGCTTGTCTAAAATAGGGAACACCCAAGATCACAATTGCTTTAAAGATGTCATTTACGCACGAGAAAACCAGAAAGTTTTAGATGAGGCGATGAAAGGGATAAAAAAAGGGTACAAATATTTTCGGGCATTTCATTATGCACGTAGTTCGTAGCTCAGGCTCAAATCAATCACGATTTGCACAAGAAGCTGTCTGGTTTTCGAAGCTTTCTCCCAAGCCTCCCCGTTATTTACAGACTTGGGCTTGAAACATTGAACCCGAACACAAGAAAGAACGCAGTGGCGACTCCTCTCCCCCCCTTCCCCCTCGAGCGCCTCGATACCATGAGACATCGGAGGTGACTCAGTGCTGGGAAAAGTGACACGTGGCATTCGGATTTGGTGCAGCTATGCGCGCCAAGGAGCGAGAAGTCATATGAAACCCTCAGAGCAGTGCATCTGCTGGAACAGCTTGTAGCGTCCGGATGTCCTACTTCCATCAAGCCCCACCTCAGCGACGCGAAGGAATTCCGCAAGCAGGCTCTAAAGCGACCCATTGTGCGTTTCGAAAACCTTGAACGGGCAATAACGTTATCACAGAGTTCCTGGTATACTGAACAAAGAAGAATGATAAGTGCACCCCCCCCTTTCCTCGCTTTCAACATGAATCACACACACCCCGTTCCAGTATTGCTTCTTTCTTTTTTTTCTTTTTTTTAATTCAATATTTCCAAGCGCGGGAGGCATGGGGTAGTGCGAGAGCGCCCTGTTTCAACGACTGCTCTTGTGAAAGATTGCATAAGTTTTGTTTTTATATATTATTATGAAGCCGCCAGTCGCTGCAGTTATGGCTTAAATCTCTGATGAACCCGGATACTTGGCGTTTTACAAATTTAGAAAAATACAAGGAGAGTCAAATGGCTCTGTCTTTATTCGCAAGGTTGTTGGATTCTTCAGACTGGGGATCCGAGCAATTCAGTGTAGGAAATTCCGGTGTAGGTCGTTTCGGTGCCGACATTTCGGAGCACGGACTTTTCGGTGCAGAGACTTTTTGCCGCATGGATATTTTTTGTGTAAATACACGTTTGGAAGTTCAAATAGCTGAGCTTTCCAGCAGGCATTGCGGACGGCTAGCGGACATTTCATCGAACACCGTTTCATCGAACACCGTTTCATCGAATGAATGGATATTTCATCGAACGCCATTTCATCGAACGCCGTTTCATCGAATTTCTTTGTATCGAGTTTTGAGGCATAACAGTGCTTTGTAGATGTTTTACATTACATTTGTTAAGACTAACGTAGTCACTTAAGAAACAGTCTTTAGGGTATAGCCAAATTACTAGAAATAAAAACCATTGGTATAAAAACAAATGGGTATGCGACTTACTGAAAAGTTTTACTCATGTACCTGTCAGAAAACATGATACTGGAGGTAAAGGACCGACACTTAAAACACTTTTGAATGTCTGTCGTTTTTTTTACCGGCTGTCCGGGGGTTTTAATAATGTGCCATTTACACCAGCTCATTTGCACACTTACGCTTAGTTGAAGGTTTATTCACGAAAATCATTACACTGCCAGGGTAGCATGCTTATAATAAAACGATGCTCTGCCAGGAGAGCACACGAAATAAAATATAATGATACCCTGATTATCAGCTTTATGCTCAGATTGAACGTTTCTGTTTTTTTTTTTTTTAGTTTTCAATCTCTACAGAGTCAAAAGCTGCACAAAGTGTCAGCCAACATGGTTTCGGGCTACACCTGGACTGGAACCACCTCCCCTTCACTGTCAACTTTATTACCGACCCTTTTGCCTATTATGAATCATCTTCAGGACGCTTTCTTAGGAAGGCCAACCCGCACCAGACAATAGTAAAGCCCTGGGTGTACTCTGTCACCCTTTCGGATCCTCACATAACCCAAGGTTACAGGTACACGCTGTCAAACAATAAAACACTACCCGCTTCCCAGAAAGCACATCGTGCTTTCTGTTTCTTTTGCTGTTTTTTTGTCTCATTTTTAATTGTTTCATGTGACATGAAGAGGGGTCATTGTTTCATGGAGGCTTTTTTCTCGAAGCAGGACATGTTCACAATGGAACTTATCTCGTCACTGCATACTGTGATTTAAAAAAATGGAGAATTAGATGACGTTGTGTATAAAAATCAAAATAAATTGCAAAAATATTGCAGGCTGTAACAGCGTTCGATGAAAAGGCGTTCGATGAAACGGCTTCTATAAAACGGCGTTCGATGAAACGGCGTTCGATGAAACGGTGTTCGATGAAACGGCTTCGATGAAACGGCGTTCGATGAAATGGCGTTCGACGAAATGTCCGGACCCAATATAAGGGATGTAATTATCGAGATGTCTTATTTGACTATGTTTTTCCCCCTAATGAAAATATACGAGAGGTGTAATCAAGCAATTATTTTCCTGTGTGATCCTGTGAGGACATGTTCATCGAAGACGTAAGGTACACGGATATTTCGGTGTAAACGGCCCGTCATTTCTGGCAATAGCATGCTTTAATATTGTAAAGGTTAGAATATACGTCTAGGACATCTTTATTAAGATTTGTCATAATTATGTCTGGATGATAGGTATGTAACGTGCATAAGCATGCGCATATGAAGTTATTCGCATGTGTGGCTTGATACTAATATATTCCGGAAAGAATGCCAGTTTCTAGCCCTCCCAAATACTATAACGGCCACGTATCACAAGTGAGTCGTCGTATACGTAATAAAGTCTGAGGCCAGCTGCCTTCAAAAGAAATATAATCATGCACAAAGGGTAATGTGGGCCCCTTTTATTTACAAAACGCGTGTGCTCACTGCTCTGTGACCTTATCGGCGTTGCTAGCAACGCCCCTGAGGAATCGTCGAGCACCATTGCAGTCCCTGATCCCGGCTTTCCAAAAGACGCTACACGGGGGTGCAAGTTTATTCATTGTGGTCGGAGGCGAGAAACACATGCTCTAACCCCCGTGGGGCGGTGGTATCTGCTAAAAAGTCGAGCAGAAAGAGAAGATGACATTTTTTAATGAAGTTCGGGCAAAGAATAATCGTAAAATAAGGACAAAAGCGACTCTTTGCGTCGCTTTGTGTTCCACGACCATGCAACAAAAACTCCACACACCAAATATTTCGAGCACCGAAATGTCCTAGACTCTTCATACTGCTAGATGAAGCCTAAAACAAACCATTGTACTATACATGGGCTGCACCTACGCCACTGAAGAACGTCGCACGCCGGTTTCGACCATGCTGGTGGTTGAGACGACCGCGATTTGCAGCGGAGCTATGGAAGACGGTGGTGCGTTGGGCTGCAGCAAGCGCTCGCGCAACAAAAAAGAAGCGAAAACTACACGGCCAGCTTCTACCGTACTCCGGCGATCGCAACATCGGCGTGCACTGCGACGGAGATGCTGTCCAGAAAAAGAAGCCACGAATGGCATGCAGAGCCGGCTCAGGACAGACGTCGATGATGCGGCCGCTCATTATTGAGTTTGCGGGGCGCATTTATTTGTTAGCGGTGTGTGACGCACTTTCATAACGTGTTTGTGAATGCTGTGAGGGCCAATACGACACCGACGCGCTAAAGTTAGTGGCCCAAGTGATGACTTTCCACTACACCACAAGTTTGTGTGGTAGAAAGAAACAGTCTTGTGAGGTGCACCTTGTGTTGTTGAGCAGCACTTCGCAAACATGGAACTTAGAAAATGTGGTTCTGGTTGAGTTGGAAGTCACTTCCTAATGTACACAACTTCACCATTCGAAATAACATTCAATCTCGGCTCCTGCACCCAGCCGATCGATCGTCAAGTGGTTCTGTGTGCTTTAAAGTGTTTGCGTACAATAAAGCTTCTTTTTCGGACAAGGTAATCAATCTCGTGACATGCGCTCTACTGGTCATGCGCTCCTGTGACGTGCACTCTAATGGTAAGCGCGCTCCTATCGCAGCGCTCTTCAGTCGCGCGTTCTAACGTCGGCGCTCTAGTTACACTAAACTAGAATATAGGGGCAGTGGAAAAAATGTGGGCGGCGTCCCATCGGCCGTGTGAAGCCAGAAGTGCAGACTGCCGCGAGTGGCGCTGTTGTCGAAATCCGGAGGACATGGCTACTGTAACATGGGATATGGCGTCGCGTACGTTCTCGGATGGTTTCTGTAGTGTCTATGGTCGTTTTTGCAATTTGTTTTTGTGATTATCAAGTGCTCGGCATTGTGATTACATAGGTTCGAGTTTTGTCGCTATGCAATGAAAACGAAGAGAAAGAAGACGGATGCGCAGCGCTACGCGCCAGCATGCAAGACTGGTTACCCCAGTTTTCACTAAATTCTGGAAGTAAGCTTTAACCAATTTATTCATACACGTGGAAACACCCATGAAGCATTCAAAGGCCACACTAATTAACCGCTAATATCAAAAACAGCTACGCTTGGCGCGAGCTTCGTTGGCAGGAGTGCTCCGGAACCGAACACCAGCGCAACCTGGCAGGTTCTACACGAAGCGCCTCACCTGGAGGCCGGCTAGTGTCGTGCGCTCGAAAGGGCCTCTCCCGTCTGAGTCCACCTTTGGAGAGCGATAACTAAATAAATTCTGGGCCGCTTCAAAAGCACTCGGGCATACGCGTAATAGACCTAGAGCAGATTCTTTATAATGAATTACAGACTGCTGAGTGTCGCCATTGATGGTACAATTGACGGCGCGTATGCCCGAATTGTGGGAAACGCCCCTTTTTTGGCCGATTTTGACGTCTGAGGCAACTTTTGGAGAGTGATAACTAAATAAATTCTGGGCTGCTTCAAAAGCACTCGGGCATACGCGTCATAGACCTAGAGGAGATTCTTTATAATGAATTACAGACTGCTGAGTGTCGCCATTGATGGTACAATTGACGGCGCGTATGCCCGAATTGTGGGAAACGCCCCTTTTTTGGCCGATTTTGACGTCTGAGGCAACCTTTGGAGAGTGATAACTAAATAAATTCTGGGCTGCTTAAAAGCACTCGGGCATACGCGTCATAGACCTAGAGGAGATTCTTTATAATGAATTACAGACTGCTGAGTGTCGCCATTGATGGTACAATTGACGGCGCGTATGCCCGAATTGTGGGAAACGCCCCTTTTTTGGCCGATTTTGACGTCTGAGGCAACC